>NW_026562464.1:1100000-1320303 GCF_027474105.1 Poeciliopsis prolifica | reverse complement strand
TTTTGCAAATTCATGAAAGTTCAGCTCATAATTTTGAAACGTCTTAGTCTGAAACAGTATTTTTTTTGACTTCTTTCACTGAGATCAACACTGGAATTGTTCAAAACACTAAAATATACTGCTTCTCAGTACTTCTAAGCTGTTTCAAAGATTATGAAGCTGAACTTTCATGAATTTGCTGAAAATTACACAGTGGTGCATTTTTGACTTATTTCACTGAGAGAAAGCTTTTTTCGTCTTAGTCTTATTTTTGACTTCTTTCACTGAGATCAACACTGAAATTGTTCAAAACACTAAAATATACTGCTTCTCAGTACTTCTAAGCTGTTTCAAAGATTATAAGCTGAACTTTCATGAATTTGCAGAAAATTACACAGTGGTGCATTTTTGACTTATTTCACTGAGAGAAAGCTTTTTTCGTCTTAGTCTTATTTTTGACTTCTTTCACTGAGATCAACACTGGAATTGTTCAAAACACTAAAATATACTGCTTCTCAGTACTTCTAAGCTGTTTCAAAGATTATGAAGCTGAACTTTCATGAATTTGCAGAAAATTACACAGTGGTGCATTTTTGACTTATTTCACTGAGAGAAAGCTTTTTTCGTCTTAGTCTTACTTTTTGACTTCTTTCACTGAGATCAACACTGGAATTGTTCAAAACACTAAAATATACTGCTTCTCAGTACTTCTAAGCTGTTTCAAAGATTATGAAGCTGAACTTTCATGAATTTGCTGAAAATTACACAGTGGTGCATTTTTGACTTATTTCACTGAGAGAAAGCTTTTTTCGTCTTAGTCTTATTTTTGACTTCTTTCACTGAGATCAACACTGGAATTGTTCAAAACACTAAAATATACTGCTTCTCAGTACTTCTAAGCTGTTTCAAAGATTATGAAGCTGAACTTTCATGAATTTGCAGAAAATTACACAGTGGTGCATTTTGACTTATTTCACTGAGAGAAAGCTTTTTTCGTCTTAGTCTTATTTTTGACTTCTTTCACTGAGATCAACACTGGAATTGTTCAAAACACTAAAATATACTGCTTCTCAGTACTTCTAAGCTGTTTCAAAGATTATGAAGCTGAACTTTCATGAATTTGCAGAAAATTACACAGTGGTGCATTTTTGACTTATTTCACTGAGAGAAAGCTTTTTTCGTCTTAGTCTTATTTTTGACTTCTTTCACTGAGATCAACACTGGAATTGTTCAAAACACTAAAATATACTGCTTCTCAGTACTTCTAGCTGTTTCAAAAGATTATGAAGCTGAACTTTCATGAATTGCAGAAAATTACACAGTGGTGCATTTTTGACTTATTTCACTGAGAGAAAGCTTTTTTCGTCTTAGTCTTACTTTTTGACTTCTTTCACTGAGATCACACTGGAATTGTTCAAACACTAAAATATACTGCTTCTCAGTACTTCTAAGCTGTTTCAAAGATTATGAAGTGAACTTTCATGAATTTGCAGAAAATTACACAGTGGTGCATTTTGACTTATTTCACTGAGAGAAAGCTTTTTCGTCTTAGTCTTACTTTTGACTTCTTTCACTGAGATCAACACTGGAATTGTTCAAAACACTAAAATATACTGCTTCTCAGTACTTCTAAGCTGTTTTCAAATATTATGAAGCTGAACTTTCATGAATTTGCAGAAAATTACACAGTGTGCATTTTTGAACTTATTTCACTGAGAGAAAGCTTTTTTCGTCTTAGTCTTACTTTTGACTTCTTTCACTGAGATCAACACTGGAATTGTTCAAAAACACTAAAATATACTGCTTCTCAGTACTTCTAAGCTTTTCAAAGATTATGAAGCTGAACTTTCATGAATTTGCTGAAATTACACAGTGGTGCATTTTGACTTATTTCACTGAGAGAAAGCTTTTTTCGTCTTAGTCTTACTTTTTGACTTCTTTCACTGAGATCAACACTGGAATTGTTCAAAACACTAAAATATACTGCTTCTCAGTACTTCTAAGCTGTTTCAAAGATTATGAAGTGAACTTTCATGAATTTGCAGAAAATTACACAGTGGTGCATTTTTGACTTATTTCACTGAGAGAAAGCTTTTTCGTCTTAGTCTTACTTTTTGACTTCTTCACTGAGATCAACACTGGAATTGTTCAAAACACTAAAATTACTGCTTCTCAGTACTTCTAAGCTGTTTCAAAGATTATGAAGCTGAACTTTCATGAATTTGCAGAAAATTACACAGTGGTTGCATTTTTGACTTATTTCACTGAGAGAAAGCTTTTTTCGTCTTAGTCTTATTTTGACTTCTTTCACTGAGATCAACACTGGAATTGTTCAAAACACTAAAATATACTGCTTCTCAGTACTTCTAAGCTGTTTCAAAGATTATGAAGCTGAACTTTCATGAATTTGCAGAAAATTACACAGTGGTGCATTTTGACTTATTTCACTGAGAGAAAGCTTTTTTCGTCTTAGTCTTATTTTTGACTTCTTCACTGAGATCAACACTGGAATTGTTCAAAACACTAAAATATACTGCTTCTCAGTACTTCTAAGCTGTTTCAAAGATTATGGTGAACTTTCATGAATTTGCAGAAAATTACACAGTGGTGCATTTTTGACTTATTTCACTGAGAGAAAGCTTTTTTCGTCTTAGTCTTATTTTTGACTTCTTCACTGAGATCAACACTGGAATTGTTCAAAACACTAAAATATACTGCTTCTCAGTACTTCTAAGCTGTTTCAAAGATTATGAAGCTGAACTTTCATGAATTTGCAGAAAATTACACAGTGGTGCATTTTTGACTTATTTCACTGAGAGAAAGCTTTTTTTCGTCTTAGTCTTATTTTTGACTTCTTTCACTGAGATCAACACTGGAATTGTTCAAAACACTAAAATATACTGCTTCTCAGTACTTCTAAGCTGTTTCAAAGATTATGAAGCTGAACTTTCATGAATTTGCAGAAAATTACACAGTGGTGCATTTTGACTTATTTCACTGAGAGAAAAAGTCGTCTTACTCTTTCTTTCACTGAGATCAACACTGGAATTGTTCAAAACACTAAAATATACTGCTTCTCAGTACTTCTAAGCTGTTTCAAAGATTATGAAGCTGAACTTTCATGAATTTGCAGAAAATTACACAGTGGTGCATTTTGACTTATTTCACTGAGAGAAAGCTTTTTTCGTCTTAGTCTTACTTTTTGACTTCGTTCACTGAGATCAACACTGGAATTGTTCAAAACACTAAAATATACTGCTTCTCAGTACTTCTAAGCTGTTTCAAAGATTATGAAGCTGAACTTTCATGAATTTGCTGAAAATTACACAGTGGTGCATTTTGACTTATTTCACTGAGAGAAAGCTTTTTTCGTCTTAGTCTTATTTTTGACTTCTTTCACTGAGATCAACACTGGAATTGTTCAAAACACTAAAATATACTGCTTCTCAGTACTTCTAAGCTGTTTCAAAGATTATGAAGCTGAACTTTCATGAATTTGCAGAAATTACACAGTGGTGCATTTTTGACTTATTTCACTGAGAGAAAGCTTTTTTCGTCTTAGTCTTATTTTTGAATTCTTTCACTGAGATCAACACTGGAATTGTTCAAAACACTAAATATACTGCTTCTCAGTACTTCTAAGCTGTTTCAAAGATTATGAGCTGAACTTTCATGAATTTGCAGAAAATTACACAGTGGTGCATTTTTGACTTATTTCACTGAGAGAAAGCTTTTTTCGTCTTAGTCTTATTTTGACTTCTTTCACTGAGATCAACACTGGAATTGTTCAAAACACTAAAATATACTGCTTCTCAGTACTTCTAAGCTGTTTCAAAGATTATAAAGGTGAACTTTCATGAATTTGCAGAAAATTACACAGTGGTGCATTTTGACTTATTTCACTGAGAGAAAGCTTTTTCGTCTTATCTTATTTTTGACTTCTTTCACTGAGATCAACACTGGAATTGTTCAAAACACTAAAATATACTGCTTCTCAGTACTTCTAAGCTGTTTCAAATATTATGAAGCTGAACTTTCATGAATTTGCAGAAAATTACACAGTGGTGCATTTTTGACTTATTTCACTGAGAGAAAGCTTTTTTCGTCTTAGTCTTATTTTTGACTTCTTTCACTGAGATCAACACTGGAATTGTTCAAAACACTAAAATATACTGCTTCTCAGTACTTCTAAGCTGTTTCAAAGATTATGAAGCTGAACTTTCATGAATTTGCAGAAAATTACACAGTGGTGCATTTTTGACTTATTTCACTGAGAGAAAGCTTTTTCGTCTTAGTCTTATTTTTGACTTCTTTCACTGAGATCAACACTGGAATTGTTCAAAACACTAAAATATACTGCTTCTCAGTACTTCTAAGCTGTTTCAAAGATTATGAAGCTGAACTTTCATGAATTTGCAGAAAATTACACAGTGGTGCATTTTTGACTTATTTCACTGAGAGAAAGCTTTTTTCGTCTTAGTCTTACTTTTTGACTTCTTTCACTGAGATCAACACTGGAATTGTTCAAAACACTAAAATATACTGCTTCTCAGTACTTCTAAGCTGTTTCAAAGATTATAAGTGAACTTTCATGAATTTGCAGAAAATTACACAGTGGTGCATTTTGACTTATTTCACTGAGAGAAAGCTTTTTTCGTCTTAGTCTTATTTTTGACTTCTTTCACTGAGATCAACACTGGAATTGTTCAAAACACTAAAATATACTGCTTCTCAGTACTTCTAAGCTGTTTCAAATTATGAAGCTGAACTTTCATGAATTTGCAGAAAATTACACAGTGGTGCATTTTTGACTTATTTCACTGAGAGAAAGCTTTTTTCGTCTTAGTCTTATTTTTGACTTCTTTCACTGAGATCAACACTGGAATTGTTAAAACACTAAAATATACTGCTTCTCAGTACTTCTAAGCTGTTTCAAAGATTATGAAGCTGAACTTTCATGAATTTGCAGAAAATTACACAGTGGTGCATTTTTGACTTATTTCACTGAGAGAAAGCTTTTTTCGTCTTAGTCTTACTTTTGACTTCTTTCACTGAGATCAACACTGGAATTGTTCAAAACACTAAATATACTGCTTCTCAGTACTTCTAAGCTGTTTCAAAGATTATGAAGCTGAACTTTCATGAATTTTGCAGAAATTACACAGTGGTGCATTTTTGACTTATTTCACTGAGAGAAAGCTTTTTTCGTCTTAGTCTTACTTTTTGACTTCTTTCACTGAGATCAACACTGGAATTGTTCAAAACACTAAAATATACTGCTTCTCAGTACTTCTAAGCTGTTTCAAAGATTATAAAGGTGAACTTTCATGAATTTGCAGAAATTACACAGTGGTGCATTTTGACTTATTTCACTGAGAGAAAGCTTTTTTCGTCTTAGTCTTTTTTGACTTCTTTCACTGAGATCAACACTGGAATTGTTCAAAACACTAAAATATACTGCTTCTCAGTACTTCTAAGCTGTTTCAAAATATTATGAAGCTGAACTTTCATGAATTTGCAGAAAATTACACAGTGGTGCATTTTTGACTTATTTCACTGAGAGAAAGCTTTTTTCGTCTTAGTCTTACTTTTTTGACTTCTTTCACTGAGATCAACACTGGAATTGTTCAAAACACCTAAATATATTACTTCTCAGTACTTCTAAGCTGTTTCAAAGATTATGAAGGTGAACTTTCATGAATTTGCAGAAAATTACACAGTGGTGCATTTTTGACTTATTTCACTGAGAGAAAGCTTTTTTCGTCTTAGTCTTATTTTTGACTTCTTTCACTGAGATCAACACTGGAATTGTTCAAAACACTAAAATATACTGCTTCTCAGTACTTCTAAGCTGTTTCAAAGATTATGAAGCTGAACTTTCATGAATTTGCAGAAAATTACACAGTGGTGCATTTTTGACTTATTTCACTGAGAGAAAGCTTTTTTCGTCTTAGTCTTACTTTTTGACTTCTTTCACTGAGATCAACACTGGAATTGTTCAAAACACTAAAATATACTGCTTCTCAGTACTTCTAAGCTGTTTCAAAGATTATGAAGCTGAACTTTCATGAATTTGCAGAAAATTACACAGTGGTGCATTTTTGACTTATTTCACTGAGAGAAAGCTTTTTTCGTCTTAGTCTTATTTTTGACTTCTTTCACTGAGATCAACACTGGAATTGTTCAAAACACTAAAATATACTGCTTCTCAGTACTTCTAAGCTGTTTCAAAGATTATGAAGCTGAACTTTCATGAATTTGCAGAAAATTACACAGTGGTGCATTTTTGACTTATTTCACTGAGAGAAAGCTTTTTTCGTCTTAGTCTTATTTTTGACTTCTTTCACTGAGATCAACACTGGAATTGTTCAAAACACTAAAATATACTGCTTCTCAGTACTTCTAAGCTGTTTCAAAGATTATGAAGCTGAACTTTCATGAATTTGCAGAAAATTACACAGTGGTACATTTTGACTTATTTCACTGAGAGAAAGCTTTTTCGTCTTAGTCTTATTTTTGACTTCTTTCACTGAGATCAACACTGGAATTGTTCAAAACACTAAAATATACTGCTTCTCAGTACTTCTAAGCTGTTTCAAAGATTATGAAGCTGAACTTTCATGAATTTGCAGAAATTACACAGTGGTGCATTTTTGACTTATTTCACTGAGAGAAAGCTTTTTTCGTCTTAGTCTTACTTTTGACTTCTTTCACTGAGATCAACACTGGAATTGTTCAAAACACTAAAATATACTGCTTCTCAGTACTTCTAAGCTCTTTCAAAGATTATGAAGCTGAACTTTCATGAATTTGCAGAAAATTACACAGTGGTGCATTTTTGACTTATTTCACTGAGAGAAAGCTTTTTTCGTCTTAGTCTTATTTTTGACTTCTTTCACTGAGATCAACACTGGAATTGTTCAAAACACTAAAATATACTGCTTCTCAGTACTTCTAAGCTGTTTCAAAGATTATGAAGCTGAACTTTCATGAATTTGCAGAAAATTACACAGTGGTGCATTTTTGACTTATTTCACTGAGAGAAAGCTTTTTCGTCTTAGTCTTATTTTTGACTTCTTTCACTGAGATCAACACTGAATTGTTCAAAACACTAAAATATACTGCTTCTCAGTACTTCTAAGCTGTTTCAAAGATTATGGCTGAACTTTCATGAATTTGCAGAAAATTACACAGTGGTGCATTTTTGACTTATTTCACTGAGAGAAAGCTTTTTTCGTCTTAGTCTTATTTTTGACTTCTTTCACTGAGATCAACACTGGAATTGTTCAAAACACTAAAATATACTGCTTCTCAGTACTTCTAAGCTGTTTCAAATATTATGAAGCTGAACTTTCATGAATTTGCAGAAAATTACACAGTGGTGCATTTTGACTTATTTCACTGAGAGAAAGCTTTTTTCGTCTTAGTCTTATTTTGACTTCTTTCACTGAGATCAACACTGGAATTGTTCAAAACACTAAAATATACTGCTTCTCAGTACTTCTAAGCTGTTTCAAATATTATGAAGCTGAACTTTCATGAATTTGCAGAAAATTACACAGTGGTGCATTTTTGACTTATTTCACTGAGAGAAAGCTTTTTTTCGTCTTAGTCTTTTTTGACTTCTTTCACTGAGATCAACACTGGAATTGTTCAAAACACTAAATATACTGCTTCTCAGTACTTCTAAGCTGTTTCAAAGATTATGAAGCTGAACTTTCATGAATTTGCAGAAAATTACACAGTGGTGCATTTTTGACTTATTTCACTGAGAGAAAGCTTTTTTCGTCTTAGTCTTATTTTTGACTTCTTTCACTGAGATCAACACTGGAATTGTTCAAAACACTAAAATATACTGCTTCTCAGTACTTCTAAGCTGTTTCAAAGATTATAAAGGTGAACTTCATGAATTTGCAGAAAATTACACAGTGGTGCAATTTTGACTTATTTCACTGAGAGAAAGCTTTTTTCGTCTTAGTCTTATTTTTGACTTCTTTCACTGAGATCAACACTGGAATTGTTCAAAACACTAAAATATACTGCTTCTCAGTACTTCTAAGCTGTTTCAAAGATTATGAAGCTGAACTTTCATGAATTTGCAGAAAATTACACAGTGGTGCATTTTTGACTTATTTCACTGAGAGAAAGCTTTTTTCGTCTTAGTCTTATTTTTGACTTCTTTCACTGAGATCAACACTGGAATTGTTCAAAACACTAAAATATACTGCTTCTCAGTACTTCTAAGCTGTTTCAAAGATTATGAAGTGAACTTTCATGAATTTGCAGAAAATTACACAGTGGTGCATTTTGACTTATTTCACTGAGAGAAAGCTTTTTTCGTCTTAGTCTTATTTTGACTTCTTTCACTGAGATCAACACTGGAATTGTTCAAAACACTAAAATATACTGCTTCTCAGTACTTCTAAGCTGTTTCAAAGATTATGAAGCTGAACTTTCATGAATTTGCAGAAAATTACACAGTGGTGCATTTTTGACTTATTTCACTGAGAGAAAGCTTTTTTCGTCTTAGTCTTATTTTGACTTCTTTCACTGAGATCAACACTGGAATTGTTCAAAACACTAAAATATACTGCTTCTCAGTACTTCTAAGCTGTTTCAAAGATTATGAAGCTGAACTTTCATGAATTTGCAGAAAATTACACAGTGGTGCATTTTTGACTTATTTCACTGAGAGAAAGCTTTTTTCGTCTTAGTCTTATTTTTGACTTCTTTCACTGAGATCAACACTGGAATTGTTCAAAACACTAAAATATACTGCTTCTCAGTACTTCTAAGCTGTTTCAAAGATTATGAAGCTGAACTTTCATGAATTTGCAGAAAATTACACAGTGGTGCATTTTTGACTTATTTCACTGAGAGAAAGCTTTTTTTCGTCTTAGTCTTATTTTTGACTTCTTTCACTGAGATCAACACTGGAATTGTTCAAAACACTAAAATATACTGCTTCTCAGTACTTCTAAGCTGTTTCAAATATTATGAAGCTGAACTTTCATGAATTTGCAGAAAATTACACAGTGGTGCATTTTTGACTTATTTCACTGAGAGAAAGCTTTTTTCGTCTTAGTCTTATTTTTGACTTCTTTCACTGAGATCAACACTGGAATTGTTCAAAACACTAAAATATACTGCTTCTCAGTACTTCTAAGCTGTTTCAAAGATTATGAAGCTGAACTTTCATGAATTTGCAGAAAATTACACAGTGGTGCATTTTTGACTTATTTCACTGAGAGAAAGCTTTTTTCGTCTTAGTCTTATTTTTGACTTCTTTCACTGAGATCAACACTGGAATTGTTCAAAACACTAAAATATACTGCTTCTCAGTACTTCTAAGCTGTTTCAAAGATTATGAAGTGAACTTTCATGAATTTGCAGAAAATTACACAGTGGTGCATTTTTGACTTATTTCACTGAGAGAAAGCTTTTTTCGTCTTAGTCTTATTTTGACTTCTTTCACTGAGATCAACACTGGAATTGTTCAAAACACTAAAATATACTGCTTCTCAGTACTTCTAAGCTGTTTCAAAGATTATGAAGCTGAACTTTCATGAATTTGCAGAAAATTACACAGTGGTGCATTTTTGACTTATTTCACTGAGAGAAAGCTTTTTTCGTCTTAGTCTTACTTTTTGACTTCTTTCACTGAGATCAACACTGGAATTGTTCAAAACACTAAAATATACTGCTTCTCAGTACTTCTAAGCTGTTTCAAAGATTATGAAGCTGAACTTTCATGAATTTGCAGAAAATTACACAGTGGTGCATTTTTGACTTATTTCACTGAGAGAAAGCTTTTTTCGTCTTAGTCTTATTTTTGACTTCTTTCACTGAGATCAACACTGGAATTGTTCAAAACACTAAAATATACTGCTTCTCAGTACTTCTAAGCTGTTTCAAAGATTATGAAGTGAACTTTCATGAATTTGCAGAAAATTACACAGTGGTGCATTTTGACTTATTTCACTGAGCGAAAGCTTTTTCGTCTTAGTCTTATTTTTGACTTCTTTCACTGAGATCAACACTGGAATTGTTCAAAACACTAAAATATACTGCTTCTCAGTACTTCTAAGCTGTTTCAAAGATTATGAAGCTGAACTTTCATGAATTTGCAGAAAATTACACAGTGGTGCATTTTTGACTTATTTCACTGAGAGAAAGCTTTTTCGTCTTAGTCTTATTTTTGACTTCTTTCACTGAGATCAACACTGGAATTGTTCAAAACACTAAAATATACTGCTTCTCAGTACTTCTAAGCTGTTTCAAAGATTATGAAGCTGAACTTTCATGAATTTGCAGAAAATTACACAGTGGTGCATTTTTGACTTATTTCACTGAGAGAAAGCTTTTTTCGTCTTAGTCTTATTTTTGACTTCTTTCACTGAGATCAACACTGGAATTGTTCAAAACACTAAAATATACTGCTTCTCAGTACTTCTAAGCTGTTTCAAAGATTATGAAGCTGAACTTTCATGAATTTGCAGAAAATTACAGTGGTGCATTTTTGACTTATTTCACTGAGAGAAAGCTTTTTCGTCTTAGTCTTATTTTTGACTTCTTTCACTGAGATCAACACTGGAATTGTTCAAAACACTAAAATATACTGCTTCTCAGTACTTCTAAGCTGTTTCAAAGATTATGAAGCTGAACTTTCATGAATTTGCAGAAAATTACACAGTGGTGCATTTTTGACTTATTTCACTGAGAGAAAGCTTTTTCGTCTTAGTCTTATTTTTGACTTCTTTCACTGAGATCAACACTGGAATTGTTCAAAACACTAAAATATACTGCTTCTCAGTACTTCTAAGCTGTTTCAAAGATTATAAAGTGAACTTTCATGAATTTGCTGAAAATTACACAGTGGTGCATTTTTGACTTATTTCACTGAGAGAAAGCTTTTTTCGTCTTAGTCTTATTTTTGACTTCTTTCACTGAGATCAACACTGGAATTGTTCAAAACACTAAAATATACTGCTTCTCAGTACTTCTAAGCTGTTTCAAATATTATGAAGCTGAACTTTCATGAATTTGCAGAAAATTACACAGTGGTGCATTTTTGACTTATTTCACTGAGAGAAAGCTTTTTTCGTCTTAGTCTTATTTTTGACTTCTTTCACTGAGATCAACACTGGAATTGTTCAAAACACTAAATATACTGCTTCTCAGTACTTCTAAGCTGTTTCAAAGATTATGAAGCTGAACTTTCATGAATTTGCAGAAAATTACACAGTGGTGCATTTTTGACTTATTTCACTGAGAGAAAGCTTTTTTCGTCTTAGTCTTATTTTTGACTTCTTTCACTGAGATCAACACTGGAATTGTTCAAAACACTAAAATATACTGCTTCTCAGTACTTCTAAGCTGTTTCAAAGATTATGAAGCTGAACTTTCATGAATTTGCTGAAAATTACACAGTGGTGCATTTTTGACTTATTTCACTGAGAGAAAGCTTTTTTCGTCTTAGTCTTATTTTGACTTCTTTCACTGAGATCAACACTGGAATTGTTCAAAACACTAAAATATACTGCTTCTCAGTACTTCTAAGCTGTTTCAAAGATTATGAAGGTGAACTTTCATGAATTTGCAGAAAATTACACAGTGGTGCATTTTTGACTTATTTCACTGAGAGAAAGCTTTTTTCGTCTTAGTCTTATTTTTGACTTCTTTCACTGAGATCAACACTGGAATTGTTCAAAACACTAAAATATACTGCTTCTCAGTACTTCTAAGCTGTTTCAAAGATTATGAAGCTGAACTTTCATGAATTTGCAGAAAATTACACAGTGGTGCATTTTTGACTTATTTCACTGAGAGAAAGCTTTTTTCGTCTTAGTCTTATTTTTGACTTCTTTCACTGAGATCAACACTGGAATTGTTCAAAACACTAAAATATACTGCTTCTCAGTACTTCTAAGCTGTTTCAAAGATTAAAGTGAACTTTCATGAATTTGCAGAAAATTACACAGTGGTGCATTTTTGACTTATTTCACTGAGAGAAAGCTTTTTCGTCTTAGTCTTATTTTTGACTTCTTTCACTGAGATCAACACTGGAATTGTTCAAAACACTAAAATATACTGCTTCTCAGTACTTCTAAGCTGTTTCAAATATTATGAAGCTGAACTTTCATGAATTTGCAGAAAATTACACAGTGGTGCATTTTTGACTTATTTCACTGAGAGAAAGCTTTTTTCGTCTTAGTCTTATTTTTGACTTCTTTCACTGAGATCAACACTGGAATTGTTCAAAACACTAAAATATACTGCTTCTCAGTACTTCTAAGCTGTTTCAAAGATTATGAAGCTGAACTTTCATGAATTTGCAGAAAATTACACAGTGGTGCATTTTTGACTTATTTCACTGAGAGAAAGCTTTTTCGTCTTAGTCTTATTTTTGACTTCTTTCACTGAGATCAACACTGGAATTGTTCAAAACACTAAAATATACTGCTTCTCAGTACTTCTAAGCTGTTTCAAAGATTATGAAGCTGAACTTTCATGAATTTGCAGAAAATTACACAGTGGTGCATTTTTGACTTATTTCACTGAGAGAAAGCTTTTTTCGTCTTAGTCTTATTTTTGACTTCTTTCACTGAGATCAACACTGGAATTGTTCAAAACACTAAAATATACTGCTTCTCAGTACTTCTAAGCTGTTTCAAAGATTATGAAGCTGAACTTTCATGAATTTGCAGAAAATTACACAGTGGTGCATTTTTGACTTATTTCACTGAGAGAAAGCTTTTTTCGTCTTAGTCTTATTTTTGACTTCTTTCACTGAGATCAACACTGGAATTGTTCAAAACACTAAAATATACTGCTTCTCAGTACTTCTAAGCTGTTTCAAAGATTATGAAGCTGAACTTTCATGAATTTGCAGAAAATTACACAGTGGTGCATTTTTGACTTATTTCACTGAGAGAAAGCTTTTTTCGTCTTAGTCTTATTTTTGACTTCTTTCACTGAGATCAACTGGAATTGTTCAAAACACTAAAATATACTGCTTCTCAGTACTTCTAAGCTGTTTCAAAGATTATGAAGCTGAACTTTCATGAATTTGCAAAATTACACAGTGGTGCATTTTTGACTTATTTCACTGAGAGAAAGCTTTTTTCGTCTTAGTCTTACTTTTTGACTTCTTTCACTGAGATCAACACTGGAATTGTTCAAAACACTAAAATATACTGCTTCTCAGTACTTCTAAGCTGTTTCAAAGATTATGAAGCTGAACTTTCATGAATTTGCTGAAAATTACACAGTGGTGCATTTTTGACTTATTTCACTGAGAGAAAGCTTTTTTCGTCTTAGTCTTATTTTTGACTTCTTTCACTGAGATCAACACTGGAATTGTTCAAAACACTAAAATATACTGCTTCTCAGTACTTCTAAGCTGTTTCAAAGATTATGAAGCTGAACTTTCATGAATTTGCAGAAAATTACACAGTGGTGCATTTTTGACTTATTTCACTGAGAGAAAGCTTTTTTCGTCTTAGTCTTATTTTTGACTTCTTTCACTGAGATCAACACTGGAATTGTTCAAAACACTAAAATATACTGCTTCTCAGTACTTCTAAGCTGTTTCAAAGATTATGAAGCTGAACTTTCATAAATTTGCAGAAAATTACACAGTGGTGCATTTTTGACTTATTTCACTGAGAGAAAGCTTTTTCGTCTTAGTCTTATTTTTGACTTCTTTCACTGAGATCAACACTGGAATTGTTCAAAACACTAAAATATACTGCTTCTCAGTACTTCTAAGCTGTTTCAAAGATTATGAAGCTGAACTTTCATGAATTTGCAGAAAATTACACAGTGGTGCATTTTTGACTTATTTCACTGAGAGAAAGCTTTTTTCGTCTTAGTCTTATTTTTGACTTCTTTCACTGAGATCAACACTGGAATTGTTCAAAACACTAAAATATACTGCTTCTCAGTATTTCTAAGCTGTTTCAAAGATTATGAAGCTGAACTTTCATGAATTTGCAGAAATTACACAGTGGTGCATTTTGACTTATTTCACTGAGAGAAAGCTTTTTTCGTCTTAGTCTTACTTTTTGACTTCTTTCACTGAGATCAACACTGGAATTGTTCAAAACACTAAAATATACTGCTTCTCAGAACTTCTAAGCTGTTTCAAAGATTATGTAGCTGAACTTTCATGAATTTGCAGAAAATTACACAGTGGTGCATTTTTGACTTATTTCACTGATAAAGCTTCTTTGGTCTTAGTTAGGTTTATGTTAAAAAAAAACACCAGAATTATTGAAACCACAAAAATATACTGCTTCTCAGTATTTTTTATGCTGTTTCAAAGACTATGTAGCTGAAAGTTGAATATTTCGCTGAAAAATTCACATTGGTGCATTTTTTACGTTTCTTTACTGACAAAGCGATTTAATCCCTGGCAGTCATTTTTCTCATAAAACATAGAAATTAGACTTTGTCCATGCTTGGTTGCAGTTGACCTGGCCCAGCTATTATCGTTTACCATAATGTCTTAACCAGTAAACTGATTGGTGTCCCACTATTCTGTTTAGAAAGTCCAAATCTATTCTACCATTTGCAATCGATTTATAAACTGTGTTCCAAAGACCTTAAATATCCAATTGTTGCAAAACCCAAAGTGATTCATTTAAAACTTTAGATGTAGCTTCAACCTGGAAAGAGTCACACAGAAAGTAGGTTTTAGAGAATTTATTTGATCAGAAATAATCTTCGGCGCTCGGACCCCGGCCAGTAGACACTGCGCTGGTAACTGCCAGAGAGAATGATTCACTGTTCAGGAATTTGTTTTTTTTCTATACGAAAACCTTTTTGAATAAAGTCACTGGATACATAAATTAAACCTATGTGTAAATTCTAACTATGACTGTCTTCATCTCACCTGATCATGCACCTTCGTTCAGCCTAGCGGCGCTGGTCTCATCTCCTTCAAAATCAAAATCAAATCAAATTTTATTTGTATAGCACATTTCAGCAGCAAGGCATTTAAAAGTGCTTTTAATCATAAATACAAAAACACAAAGTCATGCAACATATAATAGACAATAGATTGTTACATATTACATTTCAAATACAATTCTAAACAGGTGTGTTTTTAGTTGCGATTTAAAGGAAGTCAGGGTTTCTGCTGTTGTACAATTATCTGGATGTTTGTTCCAAATTTTTGGTGCATAGATGCTGAAAGCTGCTTCTCCTCTTTTGGTTCTGCTTCTGGGGATGCAAAGCAGACCAGAACCAGAAGACCTGAGAGTCTGGAAGGTTGATACAACAGCAGATCTTTGATGTATTGTGGTGCTAAACCGTTCAGTGATTTATAAACTAACAACAGTATTTGAAAATCTGTTCTTTGAGCTACAGGGAGCCAGTGGAGGGACTTTAAAACTGGTGTTATGTCTCTATCTTCCTGGTTTTAGTGAGAACGCGAGCAACAGCGTTCTGGATCAGCTGCAGCTGTTTGATTGATTTTTTGGACAGGCCTGTGAAGATGCTGTTACAATAATCAATGCGACTAAAGATAAACGCCTTCATAAACTCCTCACCTGAGCTTCCATCACCTCGACCTGGTCTCAACCTTCGCTGAGCTCGCCTTTAATCTTATGTTTGTATTATGACTTTGTAACCAAACAATGTTTCTGTATGTTTTTGCTTTATTACAAAACAACAGTTGAGTCTGACTGTTAAAACACAAACAACTTAACTGTATGTCAAGTTTGTAAAGAAAATTTGTATTGATTCCAGTCATTGTTCAAAAAATATAGGAAACATTGTATTTACACATATAAAATATTGCAAGTTATTAACTTAGCTTGCATTTAAAATTTTTAAAACAACGTTATCCAATTGCTAAACAACACTGTTACAATATATCTGCCACTACTTTATTTGTTCTACTCTCGCCAACAAAATAAAGCCACAATGTGTGGAAACGACACCATTTCTGTATAAACTAAATAATGTAAATCAACTGAGCTACAACAAAAGGAACATTCAAACATGTACATAATATTTAAAGAAAACATTATGAAAAAGGATGACTGAACAAGTCAAAAGGCAAATGTGCTTCAGCAGAAATGATTTAAAATGACATGTCACAAAAAAACAAAAAAAAAAAAACAAACGATGTGTGACAACTGAAATGTGTGAAAGACTGTAGAAAACAACTAATATTCTCCTAGCATTTAGTACTGGCATTCAGGGCAGTGTCTAAGTATGCTATCAGAGTAGTAATGAGGGAACTCTCCTCATCTTCCATTTCCAGTGAAGCTCATACAAGTCTTTATATTGCCGGTTGCAGGAAGAACATGTTACAATCGCAAAAGGAATCCGGTTTTCTGCCTTGAATAACTCTGAAAATCTACCCCAGTTGATCTCACCTATGAATGACAAATTGATTTCATGTAGTTGAAATCTTATTTCATATGTTTTAATTGAAAAAAGTAAAAGGTCCTTACCATCCAGCCAAGCAAAGTGAGTCTTCCTCCTGAAAACTAGGTCAGACACAATGGCTTCAAAGCACTTGCAGGTCAATGCTAAGGTGAGGTAAGATGTGCCTCCCTGTGCTGGTATCACCTCCCAGAGAATAGCTTCAAGTATATTCAAAGTCTTCTGAAAATAATAATAAAAAAAAAAACAAAACAAAAAAAAAACAGGTGCATCGCAATCTGTCATCCTGGAAGAATGGCTATGACACATGATTATGAATGAATCTTACCTGCAAGTTTGGCAGTATCCTGCCTGGTGAAGAGCATTAAATAATAATTAAGACTTGGTAGCTTATCCTTTCCATCTCTGATGGTATAAAAAATTCTGTCCAAATTCTGAATTAATTTAAAAATAATATTAATTTATTATGTAGTGTCATTTGCAAATAAAGATATACAAATCAAAATTACTAGTTATGTGTGAATTTTAAAAATTAACCTCAATTTGTGCCTCGGCTGCTTTGGCATAGGTATGGTCATCAAAATATTAATACAGTGTGGTCTGTAAAAATATAGATATTTTCTAAGAGAAAGATGAATTTAAGTCCAAATAACATCAAAACTGCTTCAACCCTTTCAATTTTTATATCCTGATTTTCTTTCAGACTTACAGAAGTCTGAAAGACATAATACAAGGTACATGATTCAAAACTACAAAGTGATGAATTTTATCTACAGCTTACCTCACATTTTGCCCTCTCATCAACTTTTTCCACTTTCTCCCCTTAAGTAGTTCTTCTCTGGACCTTATAAAAAGGACAAATTGAAGGTTTTCTTAAAATAAAACTGACATTTGTAACATGATGTGGAACAGTGCACCATTATTCTTACTTCACAAGGAAATTTCTCAAGACAGTGAGAGACCACTATCTTCGTATTGTCATCATATCATTCTGTGGACATCACAGGTTCACATTTAATGAAATCTCCAACAGAAAGTATAGACTCATCTGATTCTTTACCTCGCTGAAATCAAATGATGCTGCCATCACAAAGTACACTGGATACTGTTGAGAAAAATATGATTATTACATCTATACAAACCATACAACAATATGGTGGGTGGAAGTGGATGTTAACATCACCACAAACATTCCACAGTTTTTGGACAGTCCTTGTTTCGGCAATCCCTGTGGTATTTACGAGAAAATTCAAAAAGGGGGAAGAAAATTATTGCGTCATTACTATAACAATCACATTGAGGTGAAGGACAACAGCCTTACCCACAGTATTGATTATTAACATTTAAAGCAGAAATGGTTGTAAATAAGCAGACTTGTAGCTCCGAAGAACCACAAGTGTCCCATCATAACGTCTCATATCATCATCATTGCCAACAACTTCTGTCCATGGTCCAGATATGTCAAGACAGTCTTCTGTGATGATACAAAGTTTTTAAGTTAAAAACTTAAAAAAGGGTATATTTCACAACATAAAAATTATAAACATGTATGAGAATGCAAGACAGAACGGTCTCTCGATGGTCCAGCTTTAACCCATGCCTTGTTTAAAAAGAAACAAGAAACTGCTTAGAAAATGTGTCTTATTGCATTTTAGGCATTAAAACCTTATTCACAAATTCAATTTGGATATTTACTGTTACATAAATATGAAGATTAATGCTGAACCTTTGCCTCCGTGGAAAAACGGAACAGCATACTGAAGACATACCACTTTCAAACTTATTCCTATACACCTTTAATGTTTTGATGTGGTTTTCATCTGTGAAGCCACTGGCAGAATCAAGGAAGAAAATCTCCCTATGCTTAGGCTTCAGAATCTGAAAAAAATATCACACTGATGGTGAACACTACCGCAGAGTAATAAATGAATTAGACAAATGTCAAGAAATGCAGTAAATATGAAGGTCAATATCAAATAAGTACTGTACTAACACATAGTGTCCAATGTCCACGCCACACAGCAATCAGAACCCAGAGTCTGTGACGCGTGGACAAAAGCATAATGATTGAATGTGGCCTGGATGTTGGTGGCTGCTGGATGGTCAAGTGGCTGGGCTGATGCACAGCTGGACACCATATTGAAAGTCATTGTGTGGTTAACCAAATGATTAACAAACCTGTCCCTTCTGTCAGTGGTTGAAAACAGTGCGGGCAATAAAAGTGAGATGTGTTTCAGGGTAGGCCACATCTGAATATATGGACATCTGAATCTAACAAAAAGATATGAATAAAATAAAAATAAAAAACATCTATATACATAGCAGATATGTTTAAACAAGACATGATTCATTCCCACTCAAAATAGAACAAGAACACAGTGTAATAGCTACTAACATAAAAGAAAAAGCTTATTACACATCAGGATATATACAATTGGTAGAAAACAAAGGCATTTTTGAAATTAATCACTGTAGATTCTTTAACATTATTATTATTGTTTGTAGGATTTAACAATAAATTTTAGAAGTCACAATGGTTTCCAGATAACATATATTCTGCAAAAAATTTATTGAAATTGTAAAAGGGATATTGCTCAAACAGCCAACGGCAGGTATTAACTAATTAGATTTAGTCAATTACTCTGTAACTTTTGACAAAAAAATAAATAAAATTAGGACCATTTTTATGTTGAACTCTTAGTAAATTTTGTTGATATGCAACCTAATGACAGTAGCTGAACACATTTTAATCCATAAAAACGTAAAACACGATACACAGATACGTAAATGTGGTTTATGTGAGATTTCTTCTAACCTTAATTTGTTGTCTTCTAAAAAGTATTACTTTCCAGAAATTTAACATTGATGTAAAAAAACATATTTATTGATTTACTATGTGAAAAAAAGTTTTAAGGAAGAAAATATCTTTGCTGACTTTGTGGGTTTTGCATTATGGATCGTGTGCCGAATATCATGGAAGAATCTCTCAAACTTCCTTCAATCGACCTCTTAACCCCGCTTTTTTAAGGTTTGTGAAAATAGCGCCCCCTTCATTTCCGGAATGCAACAGTCCCATTTCCAAATAAGGTATGGGACTGACAGTGGTTCGTCCCTGACCCTTTCTGTTTGCTGCAGCGAGGTCCTTCTTTCCCAGAGCCACCTCTTGGTGAATTATGACATGTAATGGTGGTTCTGGTTTTCTGTGGAAGTCACGCCCATAAATCATGCAAAGCCTCATGGGGGCTAATAATAATTTAGACAACATTTCACAGAAGCAGGCTTTCGTTGCGATGTCACGACCAACTTCCATACCAGTAGAGCGATGTTTGTAGGCGTAAGAGCGATTTCAAAAATCTACTCCTTTTCTCACTAACGGAGCGGCAGCAAGGCATTTCAATGATTCTCCTATGTAATGCTATGGCAGGCCCCAATAACTCCACTTGTGAAAGTTCCAGTTGAGGAAAATGCAAGGAGACAGACCCAGTATTTCAATAGGATATTTTATTTTTCAGTGTTTTAGTATAAAAATTCCAGCAGCCTGCTTTTGGCTGGTTTCTGTTCCAATGGACTAGAACTGTGTGTTTTTTTACTTTTCTTCCCAGAGAATCAACTAAAGTACCAAATGTATTTACAGCAAACTGTCAGCAGGGCTGGAGGACCAAGAAGAAGCCTACTCTCTGCTACCCATCAGCATCTATCATACCTCACACATTTAATGCCATCAGTCCAAACAAAAACAACTAAAAAAAGGGAGGGTATGAGCACCCGTAGTATTTCCTCACCATACCTTCTATATAAAGTGATGCATATCCGTTTTCTGCTCTGCAATAAATTAGTCCAGGCACATTCTCTACTCTCCTTCAGGGCAATGCTGGAGAACACACTGCTGTGTCGCTCAGAGACATGACTGAAAGCTCAAAAAAAGAAGTCAGAGTGAAGCATGAGGACGGGCAGTTGGTTCTGTTTTCCTTTTGGTTTTCATGTCAACGATGCACTTTAAAACTTTTGGAGCTTCTATATAGATCTTATATAAATATCTACAAGCAAACAAAAAATAATAGTAAAGTAGTCCAGTAAAAACATTTGGTTACAAAAAAAAAAAAAACATCACACAGAATTAATGCCAGAAACAAGAACTTGATGCAGGATATCTCAATAAGTTATAAAACAAACAAAAAAACAACAATACAGTATACATGTTTGTTCTCAATGTGGAGATAGCACCAGCAGGACCAGCAGCACCGGCGACCACTACTCACACCTACCTTTGAAGGTCCAAAAATCAAGAGTGTGTGTACCAAATAAAACTGAAGAGTGAATAAATTAGTGTCAGGCTATGTGTGTGATATTTACATGAGCTGCTGCTGTCACACTCATACACTGACAGATGGAGGATCTCACAGCAGCACATTTTAAGAGGTCAGAGGTTGAGCACTGACACATTCACCAGGCTGAGCTCTTCCTTTGCATAGCTTTGACTACAGTGAGCCATTGTGGGACTCCAGACAGGGGGATGGATAAACATGAGTGTTTATGTTGTGCGTATGAGGCAGAACGTCCTCTCTGCATGGATCGTGACGATGAAAGGTGATGGTTGGTGGACCTGCTGAGGAGGACAGGGTTTAGCGGGTGGCAGCGAGGCCGCTGCCGCCACCATTCACCTCCAGATTCCCTCTGACAGAGTTGAGCTGCTTCATGGCCCGATCGAAGGCAAGCCGCACAGTTCTCCTGATGGAGGAAGCACGAGCTTCCATCAGCTTCACTCTGTCCAGGCTCTGGTTGATCCCAAACGGAGCCATCTTGGATCTAGGAAGCCATTGCCTAAGGAAAGGGAGATTTGCAGATCAAAAACCCCTAAACAGATTCTCTTAAAGCTACAATATGTAACTTTTATAGAAAAGACGTTTTACGTATTTGTTAAAACTGTCACAATTTTTGTGGTAGTATAACATAAGACAGATAATCTCTGAAAAAAATCTAGCTGCTCAGTAGTAACTGTAGAAATGCATCCCTCAGCCAGAAAAAACAAATCAGAGCCAGGAGGAGGTTGACTGACAGCACTAGCTCTTATTGGTTGTTTCTAAGTGGTGCTCATGGACCCCTTGGATGTCATATTTCACAGGAATTTCATGTTCAACCTCCACCCGACAATGGACTCTCACGTTTAATGTCAGCTAAAATCTGTAGGATGTAATTTAAACTTTTTTTTTATATATATACAGTATGTATTGAAACTTTTGCAGTTATAACATGAAACAGCTATAAGTTTTGGGGTAAAAAAATCGATCTCTGCTTCCTTCCCATGTTCTCCAGAATTAGACAGCTCGATCAGAAATAACCACTCAGAGCCAGCACCAAACCATTACCCATTGTCTGAGCCAGTTTTGATTTAGTAACTTAGGATTGTTTAAAATTGATACAACCTTTATTTGATAAAAAATTAATATTTTCTTGTTTTACTTTACATTATTTGATAATGTTTGCAATGTTGTGAGATTTGTCTCCCGTATAATTTAGGCTTTAAGAACTTTACTGTTAAGTATTGCTTAACAGTAAAGGTTTGTCAATTGCTTAACAGTAAAGGTTTGTCAATTGTCCTTTTGACTGAATGACGATTTTATTGTGCCTGGCAAGTATTTTGCATGTTTTTTTCTAAATCTGGTGAATTTATTGCTAGATAATTTTTCAATTTTGCCAGATAACAGAAATATTTATATCTAAAAGGGAAAAATTAACAACCAATCCAGATGATCGGCTATGATCAATAATCGGCAGTGATCAGCCTGGGAGGAGCTTGATCTTTTCACAGACTCAAGTTACATACCATGTGCCAGTTTTAACAAATATGTAAAACATATTTTCCAAAAAATGACAGCTTTAACACAATTCCTGAACATGACTAAATACTTTTCCTAAGAAATTATTTTGCAGCTCATCATGGAAAAATTACAATAAGGTCAAATCTGGTAGTCATGTCATATGAAATGTTTGTGAACTCTCACCAAAAGAGCTATTTGGGTTACTTGTAACCCAAATACAAGTAACCCAAGGACCAGACCATCTTGCCCCTTGCTTTCCTTCTTTATCATTGTATAAAAACTTACATGTTGTCTCTGCCTGGCAGAGCTTAGTGAGCTGGGTTAGCCTGGCATCCACACTGGCTTGATTATTAATTGTCTAATGAGCTCTCTGTATTGTGCACCATGCATGAATAAACCTGATTGAGTGATTCTACCTGGACAGTGCTTGGAAATATTTTTCCACAACACAGCCTCGTTTCAAAATACCATACTTTCAAAAATAGTGACTATGGTAGATAAATATGTATTTATCTACAAGGATGAGGTCCCTGATCAAAGATATCAATTGTGATATTTTATAAAAGACACCAGGGAAATACAATATAAAATCTAATTGCAACCCGGGTCGGGTGTAAATGGACTATAAGCCATGTAGATTGTACCGCTTGCTCCCATTGTTTGTAACCATAACTGCAAGAGCTGTACCATGAACAAGATACAAAAATTAAAATTGCAAACTACTGGTACAACGACTAAGTTTTGTGCCATTGTGTTCAGTGATTAGCCGGTACCATCCTGTGCTTAATTTCTTCATTTTTCTGCTGATATCAAGGCGACAGCAGACCGTAGCCAAAACTTAGCCACTAAAGCTAACACACGGTTTGTAGCTGCCTGGTATTTCAAAGCTTGTGGATATTGAAGATTCAGCGTCAGAAATGGGAAGACGGAGGTTAAAAGGAATCTGTGCTTTGTTCAGTGGAATAATTTGTTGGAGGAAAATAATGCTAGAGGAAATCCACTGCTATGGGAACGGGCTGAGGACAGAGGCGGCGATTCAGCACAAGTAAGTCAATATGTTATATGTTATACAGAGTATGAAAATGATTTTTAGGCAACTCCTCCGTTTTTGTTTATATGACAAGTATATTCAATATATATAAAATGCCCCTCCAATAGCGAGCAACGCTTAAGCCTGAAAATTATTCAATTGTTCTGTATCACCAACACCGAGCAACACGATCCAAACCACAAAGATAGCCGGTCATATTAAAGTTCAAAACCTTCGCTTTACAGCCATATAAATGTCACCGATCCACATGAAAAATCCTCTGAGTTTGCTTTACAAATAGTAAAGAATAGTTTATTTTCCAAATCCCAAAAATATGACATCTACATTTGCCGTTTCATAATTATAGCCCATGTTAGAGTGAATTTTTCCACTTGGCTTCTATAATCTGTTTTTGTGCTACACAAAACTAATTTCTCTTTTTTCCCCTGAGATACTGCTTAGAAAATGAGGCTATTACATCATCCCGCTGCTTTTTATTATTAAAATGGTAAATTTATGTTTGGTTGGACTTTTATAAACTAATGCCTCTTCTATGCATAATTTGTTTGTATTACTGTTGGTACAGATATTTGGCAAACACTGTGCTGCGTTTAATTTCAGCTACACACTTTCAAAAGAATATTCGGATTTTAACATGCATTTTCTACGTGGTAAATATTTCAGTTCACTCTTACTCACTAACTCTAACTTCAGTGATGCTACACCTCTGAAATATTTTTTGCAATTTTTTTTAATTGTGTTACCAGAACTGTTTGTTTTAAACATTCAATTTCCCAGGATATTGTCAATTTATTTTTAAGCAATACTCTCAAAAAGAGCTTAGGGTTTATTAGATTTTGATTATGTTGGTAATCTGTACCAACTACTGGTAGTAATATTTCACAGATGTAGTGCCGGTCAACCTCCGCCAGACAGTGAGCTCTCACACTGAACAGCTGCTTAAAGATGCAGCATGTAACTTAAAAACAAAAGATTTTACATATGTATTAAAACTTTCGCTGTCAAAACATAAGACAGGTAATCTTTGAAAAAGAAAATGTCCACAAACAAATTATGGAGGTAGGCACCCCTCCAGACCCCAGTAGGGATGAGGGTCTACAGAAAATGGATGGATGTTATCTTTACAGATATGCTTTACAGATAGACCCTAAATAAAAGCAGTGTGATAATGAATAAAAATCTAACAAACTAGGTCATAAAAAAAATAGACATCTACCGGTAGTTATATTCAGAGTTTGATTTGACAACTTTGCCACACAGCATGGTATACCAAGTACTGAGCTCCAATATTACAGTTATCTACTGAACTTTAACTGTGGCTAAATTGCTTAATTCTGATTTTTTGTAAAATCAGTTTTTTTTGTGTGTGGTCATTGTATGTAATCTGCTGTGTGAACTGCAAAGGACCTATAAGTGTACCAAATGCCCAGCAGAGGACATCATTACGTCACACATAGCGAACATGCTCAGTGGAAGTAAACATGGATGCTAATGTTGTAGCATATCTTGCGGTGTTAATGTTGTTGTCCATCTGAAGCCAGCACATTAAGAACTTGATCCTCATTATCGTCCATCATGTTTCTTGTTTCTCTTAACGTTTCCACATATCGGGACACAAAATAGCGACATTTATCAAGTATCAATGGCTTACAGGTTGGAACAATGTGTCTTGGTGTACAGCAGTGTGTGCATAGCATAACATGACTCAGTTTTGAGTGGAATGACTTCAGTATTAAATAATCTGTCTGAGTCGGGGGTTCCAATGTTGCATGATTTTATATGGAGTATTAGAATAGAAAGGGGCACAGCTAAATTTAATTGTACAGTATGGTTTCAGACAGCTCCCGGTGTGACAGCAGTCAAGACACTCAGCTCCTCACCAGTTGTGTTTGCTGTCGAAGAAGCGGACGAGGAAGAGTTTCTCTGCGGACCTGAACTGCATCTGCTCTCCGGCTCTGAGAACATCCAATGGTGGAATGGGGAGCTCCACCCTGCTGTGCTGACATGATGTCCTCCGAACTCTGGGATTCACAATCTGTAAAGACCCAGGACAGACTGTGAGCTAGAAGAGAAGGGGGCGTCACCCTTACAGATAGAACAATCTGCATTTCATGGTGAGAGACGAAGCTGCTCTGAAAACGCCCCACGACCAGAGACGAGCATGCAGGCCGGCCCAGAGCAGAACAAGCTGCTTACACACAGCCACGACACCAACCCAGCAGTTCACATCACAAGCTACAGCATGAAGAATGGCAGAGGGCAGATGGAACCAATGGGGCAGATGGGGCATGAGGTACGGACAGACTGACACACACACTCACCAGGGCAGGGTACCAGGGATATCCACTACATTTAGCCCAAACTAGTTTAAGAGGCTCCAGAACAAATGAAGAAGCAGCGGTGGGACTCCACACTTCTACAGGAACAACAACAAGCCAGTTATGAACAGGACACACTGTCTGCACAAACACACACACACTCAGCAATACACTGGCAGAGAGCTGAATCATACTGCTGTGTGTATGAAGAGGACAGACCAACTCCAGCCCTGTAAACATGGGGTGAGTGAGTGTGGAAGGGAGGGAGAAGGGGGCAAATGATTGTTTTTCTGGTTCAATTAGAAAAACAGATAAGTAAAAGACCAGAGAAATGCTGTTCCGTGCTCCTCTCCAGCTGCGCTGTAGAGCCGCACTGCCACACTCCCCTCCCCAGTGTGTCTCCTAGCCCCTTGCCTCACTCCCTTGCAGACCAAATGAAATCGATCTGTTCTTTGGGTTGGTTCACAGAGAAGGTGAGGAACCCAATGAGCTGCCTGAGAAAGCTTCCTGAAGAGACCAGTGCCCGGTCAGAGGGACCCTCCTGTCTACACATATCCCCCATCACCAGTGGGTCAGATGCAGGACCGGCGGCATGGGCAAGCACTGGGTGGCATTACACACCCACAGAGTCAAACATGAACTATAACTTGTTTTTTTTTTTTTTGTTGATGTTTATTTTAACCTCAAAGTGGACAACTTTCTATTATTCATACCTCGATTTGATACAGTAGGAGCTCTCACACTTCTCGTATTTGTGCTTGTTGTCACATGTACTTTTTTCAGTCATTCCAATTATTTCATCCATTGCTAAAATGTTGTAATGCGTTTTTCTGAGCCTCCTTTAAACGCAACATGATTGCCGGTTTTAAACCTGTGCAGCAGTGACAGAAACATGCTGCTGCTGTGCAGAGCAGCACAGATGTGTGTTAGAACCATGGCAGCAAACCAGCAAAAGGCAAATATCTTTGCACAGCACCCCTGCCTTCAAACTAACAGAGTGAATCAAGTAATGCTGATGGACACAGATAATGTTAGCTAAATAATGACTAGCTAAAGTCAATATAAGCTTGTCAACAAGGTTAGGCTACTGATTTTGTTATCTATGTTAAAAGGACCAATGTACTGATTACATTTACTTGAGCAGCGTTTAGGGAAAAACGGTTCTTATGAGTAGCTTTACTGCACTGCACTTTTTTTCTCTTTTGTTTGAGTAATTATTGCTACTCTTATTTAAGTAGATTAATTTTGCATTTATTTTACAGACTTCAGAGATTGGAAACATTAGATTCTTAGAATTTTGTAGCATACAAGTTAATGTTTATGCAAATTTGAGCACAACTACTGAACATTTTATACATGTCACTGTTTACATTCATATTATTTTGTATAAATAAACGTGGTTATTTTATTTGAAAGGTAAGATAAAGGTTTGTTTTTGCTTTTATATTAACGCAAAAGCTTATTTACTCAGCCCAACCCCCAAAACAGACCAGTGCCCCCCCTGCTAAAATCATCTGGAGTCAGGGCTAGCGAGATAGGGGGCTCCAATCTGACGCTTGGACCAATCTGAGGGCAGACTTATTTGTTTCAGCATTAATTGTCTTAATATTTTGGTCACTTAAAATGTATTTCTCCTTAAATCATACCGTGACAGATCAGATTCCAACTGAAAATGATTTCAGCAACCTTGTACCCTGTTACAATAATGTCACTATAACTAATCAAAAACATGTTGAATTACATTTAGAGTGGGGGGCTGGCACTCTTGGACACACATTATATAAACTGGTAAAGTTTCCTCCTGCCTATGATCTCCTCCATCTTGTTTTATTCATTATCTGCTCACACAGATCAAACCACAAACCAAAAGAAATATAACAGGAGCTATCCTGGTATCCTAGCAACAATTACAAAGGTAGCAGAGGGTGGGCTGGGGAAGTCAGTTTCAGCAAGGGAGCAGATACTTTTCTCACCTGAAGAAATCTTGGCAGTCTTTGTGAATAGCCCATTGTCAGCACTGGTCATTACAGAACTTTGGTCATCTTTGGTCTGTCTCGCCGCTGTAGGACGACCCTTCACACCTTTAGGCACCATAAAAGTGCTGGAAGAGATCAGATGAGGGCCACATTTAGAAAAACTGAAGAAATTAAGTTGGAGGATTATTGATCATGTCTCCAATCAAAACCCACCTGGAGTCACAGATGAAGTTGTTGCTAGATGATATGCTGGACTCTGAGGCGCATCGCCGCCGGGGCTCCAAAATGCGTGGAGACACAGAATCCAACTTCTCCTCCACCAAGCAGCCGTTGGTTAACCCTGAAACAGAAACACACTCATCACATGTCACTTGTCAGAAATATTGCAGTTGACATCAGCAATCTTTGTGCTTATGTGAAGCTCAACCTGTGCCAAGACGTTTGATCGGCGTCTCTTCCTCCTCTTTCTGTTCTTCCTCCTCGTCTTCAGTACTGCTGCTGTGGGACCTCTTCTTGGGGACCAGCAGGGTCTCCAGGCGAGGGATCACCACCGACAGGAACGTTTTGGCACCCAGTAGGGGTGGCGATGCAGCAGGCAGCTCTGGGGTCATAGGTGCTTTCTGGGGGCTGGCACTCTTGGACTTACGGAAGATGGTGCGCTGGGGGAAGCTACCTGATAATTCAGAGGGAAAGTTCCTGTTGAGCAGCATTTGATCTGGGCGGGGTTTGTTGGTGGGTTGAGGGGGATTTGAGGTAGAGGAGCTGGTGTTGTCATCAAGCTGCAAGGGAGCCTGCTCTGACAGGTGTGCAACAGGCTTCAGAGTGGGGGGCACTGAGCCACTTGGTGAGCCGTCAGGCTTAAATGAGGAGCTGAGCTGCTCTGAGGCCGGTAGAGGGACGGGAACTAATGGGCTTGCCAGACACAGCTTTTCCTCACACTGGCTGGGGCATTGTGGGAGATCCAGGGCAGGGGGTGATGGATGTGGAAAGAATTTCTTTAAGCCAATCTGGCTGCGGACCTCCGTGATGGCCTTCTTGAGGAGCTTGAGCCTCTTGGTGCGTGACGGGCTGTGCTTCATGGCCGTACTCAGGTCCAGCTTCTCCAGAAGCTCCTTCAGCTGCTCCTCCAGCTGCATGTGCTGACGGTATGAGGGTGCCAGGAGCCGGTCCACTGAGAAACAACAGCACAGCACCATCATAGTGTCTTCATCTCCCATAGCATTTGTTTATTCAGATGATAAATTCTGCTGAATTTGATTTAATGGTTTCAGTATGCATAAATGAAACAATTTTAAATTGTTTAACATTTAAATAAAATCTAGTAAGATTTTAAGGAGCTGGCAAGTTTACTTTGTAAAAGTTCAAAGAACAATATTCATAGTTGAATTGTTTTGTTACCATAGCTAAAATCTGATGCTGTGAGTTTATCTTTGAATTTGAGCTCTGTTCACAAAAACAAATTAGTAAACTGCAATTATAACTTATTGTTTTTTAGGTTGGCCAATTAAACTACTCCCCCTTCTTCCAGATTTTACTAAATCTAAACACAGAAGCTGTTAGAGGTGCTGATGTTTTTAGCAACAAAAGGGGCCCCTAAGTCAAATTCTGCTCCAGGCCTCAAGCAGCCTTGCACCGGCCCTGCATGATGAGTTCAGTCCGCTGCACTGTGCAGAAATGCGCAACAAACGAGAGATTTAATTCAATGCTGCTAATGTGGCGTTAGCAGCGCTTCCATTTTGTGTCTGTTGAGTTTTTAACAAGGGACACAGAAACTATTAGTCCAGTAAATGGGACAAGTTTCTCTGATCTCCACGCGCATAAACTCTGGCTGACTAAATACTCAGGTCCAGATTCTCAGGTCAAACCATAACAAACATTTGATATGGTTTGATTCATCTTATAACCGGAAAAATAATACTAAAAATAATACAAAACTGGCATGAGGCGTGACTGCGAGGTGAGTGCAAAAGCTCTTCACCTGGCTGAACCTGCATGATGAGTGATTAGCGCTGGTTCGTTAACCACAAATGCACCGGCCAAAGGTAGCACATACATAAACTTTATCAGCTTAAAGAGACACAGAGCCACACAATAGACAGCATATTGAAATGTAAAAGCCGCACAAAATTCTTTGTTCATAAATATAAATCATTCTCACTGTTCGCTCAACGTGTTCCTCTGAAAGCGCTGAGGTTAACTTAAGACATCCAGCTGTAGCATAATGTGAGGCAACATGGAGAGGCGCCTGGGGTGTGATTGGCCCAGCTTTCAGTGCATGAACTATAAACCTATCTTCTGTAAACATATCTTTTAGCTTTTAGGAATAAATTTGCTCTGCCAGTGAATCGCTCAGAGCAACAGAGACGCTTGCAATTTGGCTTAAAAAAAAAAAAAAACAATCAAGAAAGATTTAGCCTGGTGGTGGGGCCAGTGAAGCCTATTCACTGGGGGATACCCTGTATTGGATATTTTAAACTTTTTTTAAACAAATAAAAAACTGCAAAGTGGGGCGAGCAATATTATTCGGTCCCTTTCAGTGTAGCAAACTCATTCCAGAAGTTGTGAGGCTCTCTGAATGATTCAATGTTGTCTAAATCACTGATGATGATAAATAGAAACCACCTGTGTGTAATCAAGTCCTTGTATAAATGCACCTTCTCTGTGATAGTCACAGGATTGTGTTTAAAGTGCAGAGAGCAACATGAAGACCAAGGAACAGACTAGGCATGTCCGAAATGTTGTTGTGAAGAAGTTTAAAGCGGATTTGGATACAAAAAGGTTTCCCAAGCTTCAAACATCTCAAAGGAGCAAACTGCAAGCGATCATATTGAAATGGAGGGAGTTTCAGACCACTGCAAATCTACCAAGACCCGGCCGTCCCTCTAAACTTTCATCTAAAACAGGGGTATCAACATACAGTCCTCTAGAGCTGGTGTCCTGCAACTTTTAGATGTGCCTCTGCTGCACCACACCTGAATGGAATAATTAGGTCAATTAGCTAGGCTTTGGAGAACTGATCTACTCAAGGAGGTAATTAAGCCATTTCATTCCTGTGTTTTGTACCTGTGGCACATCGAAAAATTGCAGGACAGTGGCTCTCGAGAACTGGAGTTTGACACCCCTGATTGAGAACAAGAAGACTGATCAAAGATGCAGCCAAGAGGTCTATGATCACTCTGCAAAAATCTACAACTGAGATGGGAGTCTCTCCATAGGAGAACAATCAGTCCTTTATGGAAAAGTGGCAAGAAGAAAGCCATTTCACAAAGATATTTATAAAAAGTCTAATTTAAATTTTGCCACAAGCCATGTGGGAGACGCACCAAACACGTGGAAGAAGTTGCGTTCAACAGATGAAAACAAAATTGAACTTTTTAGCCACAATGCAAAATGATATGTCTGGTGTAGAAGCAACACAGTTCATTACTCTGAACACACCATTCTCACTGTCAAACATGGTGGTTGGCAGCATCATGGTTTGGGCCTGCTTTTCTTAAGCAGGGACAGGGAAAATGGTTAAAATTGATGGGAAAATGGGTGGAGCCAAAGTCTAGTTTGAGTCCAGAGCCTCACCTTGTCTAAACTGCTGGAGGGTTTAGACAGATCTAGTTACTCATATTTCTGATTCATGGCTCTCATCTTGAAGACATAGCTGTTTCTCATGTCAGCATGCTAAGCTGCTGACATGAGCTTCAGTGGGAATAGTTGTCCATGCATTAGATACTAGAGCTGTCCTTCCAGCATTCAGTGATCTCATGACTGTTACTGTGATTGGGCTAACCATAACTCCAGTGTGTGGGGGTTATGGTTAGTTCAGGCTCTCAACAACTGTCAGCAGATCCTTCACAATGAAAGTTGAGATGATAGTCTCCTTTTCAGCAGTTGGTTAGTGTGAAAGAGGGTTTCTGTTCTTTAATCTTAGATTTTTATTCTGTTCATTACAGGAATTTAAGATGGTCTGGTAGCTCTCTAAACTACTAGCGGGCATAGAAAGTGGACATGGCCTCTTTGTCCACCATCCATAAAATTGTTAAATGATTCTTGCCAACTTCTGCTTCACTCCTTTCCGGAAGCATTCACTCACCGTCCTCCCAGGAGAAAGGAGCTGGGGCCTCCAGCTGCGGGGCTTCTGGTAAGAGCAAGCAGCTGGGGAAGTTAAAGCCGATCCGATCCACCTCTCTGCGAGCTCTCCGTAGGATGACCCCTCCATGGTCCAGCAACCTCTGAGCCGCCTTGTAGAAGAACGTTTCCTTGGCATTGTATGTCATGCAGTTACTAATTATGAGGTTAAAGTCATCCTCAAACTCATCCAGGCTGCAGTAACTGTGAGAATCAATTCGTTTTCTCATAGTTGAGAAGTCCATAGGCCTTCTGATGTGCTCCAGGTAGTCTGGGACCTGCAGGGGCAAACAAGACACAACGAGGCTGAGAACATGTAGAACAGGCGTCTAAAACTCCAGTCCTACAGGGCCAGTGTCCTACTTCAATCTGCTTCAGCACACCTAGCTTCAACGTTAGCTCATTAGCAGAGATTTGTAGAGCAGGATTACATGCTAGAGATGGAGGTCAACCATTTAATTCCAATGTGTGGGGCAGGGGATAAATCTGAAAGTTGCAGGAGTCTGCAGTTTCAGACCGTTGCTCTAGAGCAGGGGTGTCAAACTCCAGTCCTCGAAGGCCACTGTCCTGCAGTTTTTTGATGTGCCACAGGTACAAAACACAGGAATGAAATGGCTTAATTACCTCCTCCTTGTGTAGATCAGTTCTCCAGAGCCTTGCTAATCACCTAATTATTCTATTCAGGTGTGGTGCAGCAGAGGCACATCTAAAAGTTGCAGGACACCGGCCCTCGAGGACTGGATGTTGACACCCCTGCTCTAGAGAGACTGTAAATGAATCTTTCAGACGGAACAGCCGTTAGATATGGATAGTTATTTCATTACAGTCTGTCAGAAGAATGATTAAGTGTTACAAACCTCCTTAATGCAGACAGGTTGTGCAAAGATGCTGTACTGGTCCTTGTCCTGCAGCTGACTGAGCACAACTCTCAGTAGGACATTGAAGGGAGTCAGTTGCAGCTCCAGCACCGACTGATGCAGCTTTATCTGCAGAGAGAATAACAGTGCATCTGCTCACAACAATCATTCATTGTTTGCTCATAAATCAGAGCAAACAAATACTTTTTATCCTCATAGTAGTTTTTTGCATTTTCTCACACTGGAGTTTTTTGTGACAGATCAACAAAGTATAACATAAAGGTCAAAAGAAAAGAAAATTAAATATCCTTTAAAGTGTGGAGACAAGCTGGAAAAGGGGCTTTTTCTGGGTTTTGTCTCCTCATCTAGAAAGACCAGATTTAGACAAGTGACATCAAAGAGCCAGATGTTGGTTGGTTATTGCAGGGGTTCCAGTCTGTCTATTTTCTTTTTATGAGGTATATAATGTCTATCTCTGAAGTAACTAGAAGTGCTTGTCTGGTTTGGCAATTACTCTATGACTGAAGCACTAGTTGCCAGGTAATGAGATCATGAATGGACTAAAGATGACCAGACTCAGTGGAGCTAATCAGTAGCACTTTTTTTTTATTCACAGGGTTTCAGAATAACGGAGTCAGATAAAAGGACAGAACATTTTCTAGATTTAAATCTGAGACAAATTGAATACTTGAGCAGATTTCATCAGAAAGTTGTTGAATAGTAAAGGAGCACTGAGACAGTGAGAGAGGAGTGACTGACTCTACCTCGTCTCTTTTCAGCTTCTCCCGCTTCCTTATGAGCTCCAGCAGCAGCCGGGTTCGCTCCAGGTCATGGCGCAGACGGTGCCACACTTTCAGCTGCTCCTTTAGAGCCTGATTTGTCTCCATACGCTCCTGAAGACATCACACAAGTTTTGTGATCAGTATTAGGAGGATATTGAAGCGTTGAGGGTATGAGTGTGATAGGCAGCATTGACCTTCTGCTGCTGAGCTTTAGAGGGTTGAGGGTTGGCCTGCAGACGGCGTATCAGAGGCACGTTATTCCTCGACTGCCTCTTCAGCATCCAGTAACTCAGCAGCCGCTCAACAAACTGCCGCTTCCTCTGAACTGCTACCTGGTTTAAAATGGCATCGAAACTGGACCAGACAGGAAGACACATTTACTAACAGAACACCTTAGACTGTGGACATTAGACACTTCTAATCTCAAACACTAGATTTGTCTAATTCTCACGACTGTGCTTCGAAAATGGTCTGGAAAAAATAAATAAATAAATAACGAGAGTCTGGGATCAATTACCTTGATGCAGTGATACTGGGCCCAGGGTTAGCTTGGGTGTCAGGTTCTAGTTCCGGTTCCGACTCTGCTTTTTTCATTTTTTTCTTCTGCCAGCTTTTGGAGTGAGGCTTCCCCCTCTTTTCTGCCCGCTTGTGACAGGCTCCGTTCTTGAGACGGAGCTCATCATAGACATTGAGAGGCCGCTGGTCGCAACCTTCGGGTGTGTGGCTACAGCAATAGGCGGTTTTCTTCACAGAAAAGGTGGTTGTGCCAGACTCAGTGAGCTCTTTGACGGGCTCCATCCTCATGTAGAGGCCTGCCTTCTGGGCACAGCTGACATGGAAGGCAGTATAACAGTTGATCTTGTCACATTGGATGCAGGCCCCAGCACCCTTGGCCTTGCACAGGTAGCATGTGAGTTTCCAGCGGGCCGGGGGGATGTTGCAGACGCCATCAATGGGCTCGATGAAAACTGTATCAGAGAAGCCAACCTCGGGGACCCACATGGCACAAACCACGTGGCCCCAGCGATCATCATCTGTTTTTTTCAGAGCTCCTCCACGATTCGGGCAGAAGAGGCACTCTGCTGGCCTTGATGGACGCTGTAGACAATGACGGCACAGCCACTGACCCTCTGGGATGTACGGCACGCCATAGCACTCCTGGTGCACAGCGATGTTGCATGAGTCACAGAAGAGAATGACATTGCTGTCAGCTCCATCTCCATCCATGCAGATGCAGCAAACAGCATCTTCATCCACCAGTGACTGTAGGTCACTCTGGCCCTGTGTAGCCAAGAACAACTCTTTCTCAAAGCGGTCCATGAGGAACTCAAAGAGATTGTGTGACACCTGGCCGATGCCCTCACTCTTCCTCTTCTCGTTAATGATCTCCAGCCAGGCATAGTCCTCCTCGTCCATGTCGTACTCCACTTCCTCATCCAGCTCCTCGGTTGTCCTCTCAGAGTATTTGTAATACATGACCGGCCTTTTTGGCACCACCGGCAAATTGTACTCCACCATCCTGACCTTTGGCTCTAGGAGGCTGCTCAAGCTGCTGCCATGTGAAGCAGTGAGAGCTCCACTCTTCTTCTGCTGGTTCATTTTGAGGCGTACAGAGCGAACCAGAACCTGCTGGGGCTTCTCGTTGTTTTCTTTGTTGCTATTGCACTCCAGGATCTCCTGAGCCGTAGGGTCGTCGTCAGCGATGACATCCAGCTTGTCGTAGATGCTGAGCCGGTGCACTCGGCCATCCACTTCCAGCTCTACAATTCGCTGAGCTTGTGCGTATGTGAGAGTCTCTCTGTTTGGGGAGGGCTTGATAGGAGAAGACTCCCTCTTTAGCGTGATAGAGCGACGATTTTTGCATTTTTTCTTCATGATGAAGATATCAGGATTCTGTCAAGGAGAGAGGAAGTAACTATCAATGACTTACTGATGTAATGGTAAGTTAGAAAAGTGAAGAACATCACTTGTGGATCATTAGCAAGCTTTCTGGAGCAACAGCAGGAAAGTTTGGACTGTTACAACTAAATATGACACAATGACCAACTCAAATCAAATGTAACTTTACTTACACCATCAGATGACATCTGAAATGAGAATATGTTTTCAGAAACCTTTTACCTCTTTTAGCCACCCAACATGCAAACTTTAGCCAGATGCTACAGGTTTTAAGTAAGATTCTTTCATCGACACACCTCCCAAGCTATTCCACATTTGTCACATTAACACAGAAACGTCAATGTGTTTAAGTGAGTTTGTGTGCCAGATCAACATCAAACATCATACTCTTGAAGTGATGCATGATTTTCTGAAATTTTTCAAAATAAGGTGGGACATGAAATGCATTCATTTGTATTCAGTATCTCCCTGAGTCCATTTACATTTTCTAGTATTTCAGGAATGTCTTCATCAGTCTGACTAAAACCTTTTACAGAAGAACACCCATTAGAACAATGTTCAACTCTCTTATGCGTTCTTTCGTCTATGAGTTACTGAGGAGCAGATTGTTCTCCCTGCACCACCCAGCAGCCACTCCACCTCACCCTGTAGGCCGACTCATCTTGCTTCCTTGGTAATAGCAAAATACAGAGGTAGCGAAAAGCGTTAATTTCCTCCACTCAGGTTGAACCCAACACACAGGACACCAAAGTGACAACAGTGACAAAAGTTTTAAAATGATCAACTTTCTTGTGTCGAGTCGCTACACAAAAAAAGTTGTGCATGTCTGCATGTATGAGCTAGTCATTTTGCATGCACAAATTATGCTATACGAATTAAGCTTCATAGAAAATGAATGGAGAGGGAGCAGTGTTGTCTTCCTTCAAAATTACTTCAGCTATCTGCTGAGTTAATGGTGGTAGGTGGGCTCCTACCATAGAGTGTAGCATAAAGCCCAATGCCGGAGCCAGGGAAACGCTGGTTTAAAAGCGGAACATTTCACCTGCATTCTGGCAGTGCTTTAGATTCAAAGTGAATGATCATGGCGAGCCACTGGACCCGTGGAGGCACTATTTTGTAAAATAGTGCCAACTAAACAATAAATCTAACATATGTGCACTTAAAATGTAACGTTGCATTTTAGATGCATTGATGAATGCTGGTTTCCTTGCTTGGGGACCGCCAAATTGACAGACAACAATCACTGAGGTACAGTTGTGGTTTCTAATCTGGATGACATCCAGATTATTAAGTCTGTATTGTATATTAGCCTTCAGTAATAATTAGATTTAAATAGAGATGACATCCGACTGCCTGATGCAATAGTTCAAACTGCAGGATTTTTTATCCCAAATTAAACGTTATTCGTTCTAAAATTGTCACTTGTGTTGTGTGTTACGGTAGATCGTCGTGGCCGCTCCGATCTAAATCAAGGATTTATCCAGACTGGAGGAGTGACGCAGCCTGTTGAATGTGACCGGTAGCCAACCAGAAAGCGCGGATTCTCCTCCTGCTTTCTGAGGGGAAACACAGAGGGAATCCCGAACAGCTGACACGGTGCAACCCGAAGTCCAGCAGACATCGGAAACAACATGAATGTTTACTCAACAGTTCGTGCAAAGAAAAGATAAATAACTAGGGGAGGAGTTGGAGCGAAATTTCTACCAGAAAACCCGGTAACTTTTCAGCTGTTCTTCGTTAACGTGACATAAATAGGTTCTAATGATTTTCATTCAGTCAGGACTGACACCAGCTACATGCATTGAAGGTAGATTGTAGTAAGGAATTGATTAATACCTGGTTTTAAAATTTGTGAACTGGACTTATTATTTTGTGTCCATTGTTGGACACCACAGGGTTCGATTGAACCGTTATACTGAGGATTTCTGTTGGCTAATGTGTGATCTCCCAGGTTTTGATAATGGGCCGACAATTGGCGATATAAGATCGTGCAGTGCAATCTGGGCATTACACTAAGGAAATAAGGAAGGGAGAGTCAGTGGAGAGCACCGGAGTTGAGCCTTTTTTCATTTAGTGTCATCAACAGTAAAAGAAAAAGGCCGGAAGAAACGATATAGCCGATAATTGAAATGAGGTCGATAGTTTTAATTTATCGTGCGATTAATTGATTTATCGTTTATCGTGACAGGCCTAAAACCAACCAACCAACTATGAGCAATCATATCTCCCACTCCCCCTACCTATGATGGCACTGCACCAAGAAACACTGGAGGAAATGAAACTAATAGCTTGGAAGAAACCACTGAGCGCAACTTCCTTCAAAAATGTTGCTTTTTTTGAAGGAAGCGGTCAGCTTTGAGCTGTTGGACGATTTTGTTTTTTCCTCTCCATCATAGTTTGATTACACATTTACACCTCCCCAAACGAACTGATCTGAAGTTTGATTAAAGCGGACTAAGCAGGGCTTGTGGGAATGATGCACCTAAGAGTCAGAATAGACGCAATTGTTCAATTAGCTACTATTTACTGCAGTCCAAACAGTATATATTAGGGCTGAAACGATTCCTCGAATGATTCGAGTTCCTTGATGATTAAAATTCACTGAGGAAAATTTACCTGCCTCGAAGCTTCATTAATTTATGTTTTATTATTTAGTGCATTGTGTTCTGACCGGAACATTATTTGCGTTGCGCGAAGCTCTGACTTCTGCCTCTGAGTTGTTGAAGAAAGTTAAGTGTTGGCATCATAATGTCCAATTTTCAAGTTCGCCCCGTGGGGATTTTGTAGATTGATGATAATGCCCGGGTTTTGTCGTTTTGGAGGTACCAATAGACATCCTTACAATGAATGGTGCGATGCCTGGAGTACTGCAGCCTTTCTCCTCCAGGAGCTGCTGGTTCAGAGTAAACGGCGGAAAGAGCAATGCAGGAGTATTTATACAGGTAAGCAGATAGACTGAACATGGCAGGCGAGTAGTTGATGCTTGTAGTGTAAGTGTAGGTTTATGGATGAACCGCACAATAAATTTCATATCACTCAGGTCTGAACAAATAATAAATGGGTGGCAGAGCACATTGTGGCGGTACATGGTTGGTCAATGAGTTTCTGAGTGTTGACGAGCGAAGGTGCCGTAAATATCCTTTTTGCTCCCCCCTGCCCACATGCTGCTGTCCCCTGGTCTACTCCCTCTTCTCCACCTCCCATCTTACGTTTGTTCGTTCACCTGCCCACAACCCTAAGCCCCCAACTCCAGGCGCCATTTCACGTACACTATTCGCAAACCCACAGCTTGACAGGTATGGGGTAAGGTGAGAATTCATCTATTAAACTGACTGAAGATGAATACATAAACTAACAGCTGGAGTTTAGACATTTTCGTCACTGTATTTGTGGGCCTTTGAAACCTACACAAAATAATCAACCAGTATTTTATTTTGGCAGGTCAAACTGAAGGCACACTTTAAGATCAGGGTCAGAGGTGAACTCAGATCTCCTCCATTGCTGTTGCTGCTGTCACTGTGGCTAGTTGCCTGAGTTGGCGGTTTCCAAAATCGCTGAAGAATTTTGCTGAATCAAGCCAAATTAACACAGCTGAAGGATTATATTGGGTGTTTTTCTGGCAACCACTCGACGATCTGGTTTTTTCCACCGTTTCAACCCAGGATGGCAAGCTGCCGAATTGCCGCAGCTTTGTGGTAAGACTTCACTGAACCAAACCACTTTATTTTTCCAGACCCATTGCCTTGGATCATGGACTAAAAACAGACATATTTTTTGATTGATGCATATAAAAGAAAGGACTTCAATAAGAGAAAAAACTCTTTGGTGTCATCAGGGTTTTTTTTTTTTATATTGTTGTCTTCCTGTTGTGTTTATTGTTTATACTTACAGGAAAATATTATTATTATTGAATAAATAAAATCATTTTCTTCAAGGATTGTCTAGAATACCACAACACAACAAATTAAACTTTGGACACACATACTCTACTTCAAGACTTTCTGAAATCCAGTCCTCGAAGGCCGACCTACAGCAACTTTTAGATGTGTCGCTTGGTACAACACATTTTTATCTAATGAATGGTGTGTTGCCTTTGCAGAGCTGAAAGACTGTTGGTGAGGAAAATCAGCCATTTGATTCAGTTGTGTTAGAGCAGGAATGCATTTAAAAGTTGTAGGATGGTAGATCTTGAGAACTGAACATGGGCACCCCTCCAGTAAGTGGTTGGCCTGGCAATAATTCATGACAACAGTAACCAAAACACAAAGCAGGCTGCTGCAAACATTACGCTGGATCTGTGGCTATGAGCTAATCTCAAGGAGGATGTTTTCACAATGTCTTTTTTTTTGACATGTCTTAATGTTCCAGTATTTTCCATTTCAAAAATCAAAATGAAATTTACAAACAAGTTGTTTAATGAGAAAAATCCAGATTAGTTCATTCTTGTGTGCAACTGTGATATTAGGCTTATTAGGCTGTAAAAATGTAATTATGTTTCAGTTTGAGTTGTTCCATATAACCTATGCAGAATTTCTAATAGTTTGATATTTAAGATCAACCTGGTTGTGTACACATTTAAAAGTTTGCTTTATTTAATACAGCAGGAAAAGAAAACAAGTTGGTATCTCCAGTGACCGGATGCTGGTAGTTGCAGCATTACCACACTGTGTTTCCAGCCATGTGTTGAACAGCGCTCTGCACAGGGTACAAATACAACACGGAAGCACACGTGGCTTCTAAAAACTTCCACACCTCTTCCGCTTTAAATGTGCCTCTCCCAGGACTTCCTACACCTTTAATTGAATGAATAAACAAGCCTTGGTTGACTTCAAACGAAACGTTCATTGGATGAATGAAAGCCAAGCAACTAGGAGCAGCCGGACTCCAGATCCTCTTAAGGAGACCTTCCTACTGGTTCCGGAGCCCTTGCTGAAGCCGTTCTCTGCTAATTGTTGCGAAATAACGTTAACCCAAGTTGACCCGGACGTAACCTCGAATAAATAAAGTGTTGAAAACAATATCTAGAATGTGTCATCGCTGCGATAAGATAGACATGCCTCAAGATTACCAGTCAGGACCACCTGGTCATGCCCTCCAGACAGTCCGTGGCCTCTCTGCACGCCAGCTGAAAACATAAGGACATTCCGTCCAGGAATCAGGCTAACTTTACCATGCTAGCACAGGGGAGAGGAAATATGGCGACACAACAAGATATTGACTCCACTGAAATGGTTTCTTTACTGAAGAATGCGACTTTTTATTTTTATTTTCACAAATTACCAGTGAAGACGTGGTAAATTAACGAAGGAAAACCTACCTTTGTGTTTTCACGAGCGCAATTTATAGAAACGGTAGCAATGGCGTCGCGGCCTGTAGATAACAGAGGCAGAGAAATCCACAGTCGGGCCGTTCCATCCAAGGGCAGTCGTGGCTCTAGCTGAACCGAGTGGAAGTGACTGACTGGTATCCAGGGCGACGAAGATTGTTCCTGTGGTTTTACGTAGGTATGGGAATAACTACTGACCGTTTGGACAACGAAATAGAAGTAGGAAGTGGCACAGCTAAGCGGCAGATAGGGATTCTCTTCCCCCACAATAATGCTATAAGTCGCCACGTACTTACGTCATCACGTAAGTACTTACGCCAGGAAGTCTTTTCTCGGAAGGCGAGAGAAAAACAGTACATCCAGAGCTGAAAACATTTATATTTTTATTTGTTGAATACTGAGCTAAAACATTCTTATAATTCACAAATACACAAATTGACATCCGCAAATGCACAGAACATACACATGATGCAAACACAAATACATCTTGATTTACAAGCTGCATTTTTATGTGAATTTTGAGACTCCCCTGACGTCTTCTTCTTTCTGATTTTTACTGGTGGGTGACATCTAACGTTAAGATGTATTATCGCCATCTACTATGCTGGAGTGTGGACCAGAGTATCTCCCTTTAATCGAAATAATCCAATTTCCTTAAAAAATGTAACAACTGCTTCATTTATTTTGTTTAATTAATATCTTAATAAGTTTTGATGTCTATATCATATTTTTTAATTTCTTGTTTTAACTACTCTCCACTTACTGCATATTTTTCAAAATTAATTATTACATGTTGTACTGTTTCCGTATCCATTCCACACAACTACCTCCTGGATGTTTACCTAACCAATGTAAAGTCTTATTTAATTCAGTATGTCCGAGCCGCAAATTTGTCATCACTACTTATTCTTTTCAATTTTCTCCTATTATTTCCATATTCCCTACTTTCTTTTGTATATGAAATAAATGACGACCTTTAGTTCCTTCCTCCCACAATTGTTGCCATTCAGATTTAATTTTGCTCTTAATAATTGATTTTATTTCAGATTTACAATACGCTATTTCCGTAATTCTACTTTGTTTTAAAGACACCTTAGCAAAATGATCTGCCATATCATTCCCTTCGATATGAGCAAGCATCCACATAAACCCAATCTTTATTTATTTAGAGTTTGTGTCAATCTAAATATAACTTCATAAATGTCATATACCAACTCCATACAACTTTCAGATGAAACATTTAAAATAGACATTAGTGATGATACAAAATCTGAACATATAAGAACTTTTTCAATTTTATTTTGCTCTGTCCACTGTAAGGCCATCAGTATCACTAACATTTCCACTGTATACACAGCTAAATGGTCAAATGTTTTTTGTTTCATAAATACACCTCGTTCAGGACTTGCTAAGCAAATCCTGTTTTATTTGAAACTAAATCTTTTGAATCATTTGTATATATAATTGTAAAGGATTTATAAATATGCATTCTTAATTATGTCATTTACCCAGTTATTATCTTTATTAACCTGCATTTCTTTGTAAACCTCAAGATCAACATTCACATATGGAAACAACCAAAAAGATGTAATTGGATAAGGCACCGCAGCACAGTTTCTCTTTCCCTGTATACCTATTTCCCTAATGCATTATCTGATGCCCATACAAAGCAGTCTATTTTCGCTTTTCCACTCTCCCAGCAAAGTCTCAGGATTCTTACTGCTGGATTATTCTCCTCCTTATGTCCCTCCAAACTCACCCAATAATTCAGCATCTTTTGCCTTTGTCTTAAATATAGAGGAATATCCCCCATTTTCACCTGCACTGCCAAAGATGGAGATGTCTTCGAAGCTTGATTCTGAATTACTTCTAATTTACAAATCACTGTTTTCACAACCTGCCTAAAAACTAGGCAGGCCGTAATCCAACACTGATCTTATTAACGCAACATACATCTTTTTTAAATTAATTTTATTTGTACCCCAATATAATCCTGTTAAACACCTCATTAATAACTTTTCATTTCCCTTCTATATACTTTACATGATCACCCCATAAAAGCTTGGAATCAAAGATGATTCCTAAAAAACAAAATGTACTTACTTTTTCTATTTTTTTCTCCATACATTTTTAAATCAATTTCCTAAATTTTCATCCTATTGAATACAACAGTCTTTGTTCGACCTACTGAGAATTTAACTTCCCAGTTATAAGCCCAATTTTCAATAGATTTAATAGCATTTTGTATTTTCTCAAACACTAATCTTACATTTTTCCCTTTCCTTCACAAGGCTCCATCGTCAGCAAATAATGACTGCATGACATCCTGATCTACTTCTGCAGAAACATCATTAATCATGGCTGAAAATAATGAAGGACTGATAATACTTCCCTGTGGAGTTCCATTATCAGTTTTATATTTATATGATCTTGTTACTCCCATCTTTACCTGTATAACTCTATTAAACAAAAAAATCTTTAATCCAATTATAAGCCCTTCCTGTAATCCCAATTTTATATAATTTTATAAGCACCCCATCCTTCCATTCCATGTTATTTGCTTTCTCAATATCAAAAAATATTGCTATCCCTACTTCCCTATTAATTTGAGCTTTTCTAATACTCTTGTCTGCTCCCGCCTGAATTTCCCATGTTCTGTTATATTATCTGAACTATGGATCTTTGCAAATGTTCTTGCCATTACTTCTACTTTCTCTTCATTTGATACTGCTGTTCCTTCTTCATGTTTTAGAATTTTTAAAGCAATTGTGTTGGCTCAACTTAATTTATCAAGGTTATTGCAATTTAAAGCAATTGTGTTGGCTCAACTTAACTTTTAAGGTTGATTCAACTCATTTACTATAGTTTGGACCCAATGTAATTTGATAGAGCAAGCCCAAGTACTTTACAATTTATAAAGTCAAATTATATTGCACCAAATTAAATAACTTTACTTGATTAAGATGAAGGCAAATTTATTTGAAACCACCTCATTTTACAGTGGTACCTTCACACTACTTAAGTTGATTCAACTCATGAAAATTAAGTTAGCTAAACAAACATGCTTCGTGCTGAAAGAAAGCCATTTAATCGTGTGTAAATCCTTTCCATGATTGAATTACGTTATTCCAAAGACATTTTTTAAGTGGTATTAACTGAAGTGCTGTAAAACAGCACTGGATGAAAGGGTAGAACACTCAACAATTAGAGAAGGTAAAACAGAACTGTATTTTCAAAATTGTTATCCATTTTCTCTTACATGTGCAGTGCAGGCACTTTACTACAAAAACTCTTGCCATATGGCAACCCATTAGAACATGCTTTTAAGCTAGTTGAAATTAATAGTTTAAACAAAGCCTTTAAAGTCAGTGTTCAATTAGTAACAAGAAACTTCAAAATAGTTCAGCCTACCACACACTGTAATGGGGAATGATTAAATAAGTAATTTTCAAATTTACAGTAACTTAGTAGCAGCAGTAGTTCATTAAACTGCATACTTTGCTAGCTTTTAAAAGTTTAAATGTGAACTTGCAATTTAATTTACCAAACTCTCAAAAAATGTTTTTTCTTCTAATTTAAAAAAAATATACAAGTACATTTTAAAATTACTTGATTTTATTGTCAATTTAAATCTGACCAACTGAAGCAAAACAAAATATAGTATTTTGCAACAGCAATATTTGCTTGTTACACAGAAGTCAAAGCATTGCAACCAAAATGAAAAATACTCTGATCTCAAAACATAACTGATACATTTGGTAAATGGACTGAACTTATATAGCGCTTTTCCAGCCATTTTGACCACTCAAAGCACTTTACACTAGTCACATCCACCCACTCACAAACGCACACACATTCATACACCGATATGCAGACTGGTAGGCAATTTGGGGTTAAGTGCCTTGCACAGAGGCACATCGACATGTGGAAGGAGGAAGCTGGAATCGACCTTCCGATTGCAAGATGACAACCCTGCCACACAGCCACAGTCGCCCATTTACAAGCATGGTATTACATTGAATGCAATGAATTAAATAATCTTTAATAAAACAAAAGTACCCAAATGTCAAAGTTTCCAAACTGCATTTATGTCAGTTAAAGACAGACAGGGTGAAAAGGACAGATTTAGTGGACAGAAACTTTGAACCTTCCTTCATAGTAGCTATCCTCCTGTCTGTTTGTTAGAAATGGACAGGACAGATACAGAGAGACAGGCAGAGAAAAAGAAAGACAGGGAAAGAGATGGAGTAAAAGAACTGATTGTGTGTAAATGTGTAATTTTGCCATTTTAAAAGATCCACTGGTAGTCCAAGAAGGAGGAGAATGGAGACCTGCGGGTTCACTGCTGAGACATAAGTCGTCCTGTTGGTTTTGAGGTTTAAAAGACCATTCTTCCTTGGTGACTCCAAGTACTGGGCTCTGCACGAGACACAGATAATATGTCAATTTCTTGGGGGCATCCACTCCAAACCTTGAGTTGTCATAGATGTATATCGGGGTCTCGCATATAACGCATGTTCCGCTTGTCAATATTTCTCTTTTATCCACAGTTTTTGAGACAAATGCATCAGGCAAAGAAGGTGAGCTCACAGGGCCCAAATCCGGTTTCACTGCTGTCATATACAACAGCAGGTTCTTCTTCTTCAGCACTTATTCCACTAATGAATAAGTATTCATTAGCGGAGTTGACTTCATCAAAGCAAATGTGTTGGGGCTAGCTAACTCCGAATCTGAATCACTGTGTAGACAGACAACAATCCACTAACCTACATCCTGTCCAAAGCTCGGCTGGACACGTATGAGCAGAGGTGGATTGGTAAGTTGGCACGATTCCAGTTTGACATTGTTGAAATAATATTTTAAATTAGCACAATACTGCACAGGATAGTTTTGATACATATGAAATATACCATAGAAAGTTAAAGTACACTCTACATTCACATAAATTTAGATAAAGATCCAAACTAAAACAACTGCTGAATCTCTGAACTTATATAAATTCTTAGGGAGGATTCTACAGAAAAGACAGGCCTAGAATCTCTTTAGACAGAGAGTCTGTCTGCCAGGCAATTAACAAATTCCTTAGCATGGTTCAAAAGTTCACTAGGATCTTAAAACTTTATATAAATAATTTTATCTATATTAGAATTAAATATATTTCTTTAAGCATGTTTTGAATTAGTTACTTCTTAGATCCAAACTTATAGTCATTATTTAGCATTACATTTTGTGCAAGCTTGGTTAAAAATACAAACTACTTTCTTGTTGAAGCATCTTGAGGCAGAGATAACGTTCCAGTTCCACGCTGTAAATCAGGTCGGAGCCTGGTACGGAGGTTGGGTCTCAGAGGTAATAAAATTAACATTAAGACAGCCCACACAAAGGAAAAGAACACACCTCCTAATGCATATATTTAAATGAGGAGAATATGCAGTCTATAAAAAATGGTTTGTTTCACAACAGAAGTTGGAATCTCTTTGTGCTGAGTGAGAGTTTCCCGGAGGATGCATCTTCTGTTATTCTTTCGTCTTTTTTTACTCAGTTCTTTGTCTCTGTTTTGTAATGTCTTGGACTTTTGATATTCTAGGTGAGATGCTTATTGTAACATTCTTCTTGCATTGATTTTCTCTGGATAAAACTATGAATATCTGAAGTCTGACGTCGTATGATTGCTCTTTTCTCTCTGCACACTTACACAGACACAGGAATTCGGGACAAAGAATTAATTAAAGAGCTAAATCAAGTTATTCCTCTTTTTAATTCTTAACAACATCAAGTACATCCCTGGATCAAAGAATGTGGTGGCTGACGCCCTAAGCAGAGAGCCCTTCAAACAGGCTAGTACATCTCAACCTTTGACGAGAGTGCCTTATGACGAGCTGCTGGCAGAGGCCGCAGTGGTTGATGCTAATAGAATCCAGAAGGTGTTTAGCTAGTCAGCCAACCCCCCTGAATATGTGAGTGTGACCCACAGATATGTCAGGGTGTGGCGGTTGTTAAGACAGGAGCAGTATCACTAGAGGTTGCTGCTGTACTCTAGGGATGCAGTGAAAATGGTCCTGTGGTGTGCCCTCATGCTCTTCTCCTGCCACCGTTCTCACAGACTGTTCTGAAAACCCCACAGCTCAACTCGGAGGTGCTCTCACTTAAAGTGTTGCAGGACAGGCAGAGAAATGACCTGGTTCTTTGTAGAAAGAAAATGGAGACCTTCCAGGAGGGAACATGTCAAGGAGTCGTCAGAAGTCCTCAAGCTTTTGAAAGGCTGGGAAAAGTTTGCATTGAGAGATGGAGTTCTGTACTGGGTAGCTAAAAACCCTTTCACAATAAGTCCTACCTTTTTGTTGTCCCCCGCTCACTGCATCAGAAGGTGTTACAAGGCGTTCATAATGAGGCTGGTCACCAGGGTCAGCAACGGACTCTGTACCTGACAAGACACAGGTTTTATTGGCTTGGCCTAGTGCACAATGTTACTGAGTATGTAAAACACTGCAGACGGTGTGTTGTCAGCAAGTCACCAGAGCCAGAAGCAAGAGCTCCTTTGACTGAACCTCTGGAACTTGTCAGTATTGATTCTGGACTGCTGAGGATTCTTCAAACCGTTCACTGGATGTGCTCGTAGTTACTGACCACTTCACAAAGATGGCACATGCGTTCTTGTGCCCCAATCAGTCAGCTAAACAGTCGCACACCAGCTGTGGAACAACTATTTCTGCATCTATGGGTTTCCCAAGCGACTGCATTCTGATCAGGGGGCCAGTTTTGAGAGTTTGTTTATTACAGAGTTGCTGAATGTGGCGGGCGTGCAAAAGTCCTACACTTTGCCTTATCACCCTATGCGGAATGGCTTGTGTGAGAGAATGAAACGGACTCTAGGCAACATGATTCAAACTAAACATCATTGGCCTCAGACCCCGAAATCTCTGACATTTGCCTACAATTGTACAGTGCATGAGATGACAGGATATGCACCGTTCCTGCTCATGTTTGGGAGGGTGCAACATCTTCCGGCGGACATCATCTTTGGCTCAGTACTCAGTGATTCGGAGGTGGTGGACTATGATTGCTATGTTGAGTCCCTGCAAAGGAACATGAGAGAGGCTATGGCTGTAGCTTAGTCAACAGCAATTAAACAGCTCCAGCGTCACACTGAGCTATACAACCGGAGAGTTCATGGAGTACCAGTGGAAGTGAACGACAGAGTGCTGCTGGCCAACAAAGGAGAACGTGGAAAAAGGAAGCTTGCTGACCGCTGGGATAGAACGGTGTATGTGGTGGTTGGAAAGAATGATGAGAGCCACACCTTCAGGATCCAGAATCCCAGTGCAGGCCAAGTAAAAGTGGTCTACCGCAACCTGATAATGTCAATAAACTTTCTGCCTTTACCTCAGGATTACCAGGAGGAGGCTGTTCTGTCTCTGGCATCAAATTCACTTAACCTAAGTGTTGGGTGGTCACCAACCAGTGATGTTATTTCTATCTCAGCTGAGTTTAGAACAAGAGCGTGGATATCTGACCTACCTTTGGGAGCAAGCAGCGAGACAGATGCAGAAGATGGGCACTGTGCTGGAGGGAGCCACGGAACCTACTAATGCCCTATCAGAGGGCAGGGTGTTGCCTTTAGCCCAGCCAGTCCTTGATCAGTTACAACCCTCTGATGGAGCTATTTTGATGGATAGCAGTTCAGCAGATTCCAGTTGCACAGCAGTCCAAATGGCTTGCCCAGAGACTTCTCTGACTCCTATTACTGACACTCTTACTCATGTATCTGCTACTAGCACTGCTACAATGGCAGTAGTTGATGATGCTACTGTCTGTAGAGCTAGAGCTGGGCTGTTGTTAAAACCAGTGACTAGACTTATTGAAATGATGCATTATGTGTTTAAATTTTGACCTTGATGTTTTGTAACAATTTTAATATTTCATGTCTGTTTTGCTATTTGGGAGGTGCATTTGCAGTTGCATATTAACAAAATATGTAAATGGGGCATTTTTTTCACCCTATGTATGTAGGTAGGGTTTGGCTAACCTTTTCTCATACTGATCCCCATGGAATAGTCTAAGTGACTGGATATTTGTAACTGTGAATTGGATGTGATTGTACTTCACAAGCGACTTTGGAAACAGTGGTTGTGTATTGCTTTCCTGTACATTTGAATAGTGGTCTTAGTCCAATTTGTGCTTTTGTACCTGGACCTTGCCCATTGACACTGTACTTTTTTTCTCTTTCTCTTTCTTGATTTTTTTTCTATTGTTGTTTAGTTTTGTTTGTTGTAATGGGGCAAGTGGAATTCGGCAGGAGGGAGTGTAACATAGACGTTGTATAAAATTCCACTTGTCATTACTTCCAAGTTTGGGTTCATGTGTAATGGGTGAAACAGCAACCCCTCCTGGTGGTTGGCAGCGTTAAATATAGTGAAGCCAGTTCATGAGAGATGAGTGCGAGGTAGATTCACTGAGAACATTGTAACGGTCCTGTAAAATATTTTGTTAGTTTGATGCTAATACAAAATAATATTCCTTGTAAGGTGCTGTACTGCCTGTGATGAACCTGGTCCCTGATTATCTATATTCTGTTTCATACAGGTACATATTGTTTTATTTATTGTTTTTTTTTTTTTGTATTTCTGTCTAATGTTAATGTATAAAATACGGCTGTTGGCCAGTTCATGAGAGATGGGCGCGAGGTGCTGTACTGCCTGTGATGAACCTGGTTTCTGATTATTTTATATTCTGTTTCATACAGATAAACCACATTTTGTCTCATCCTGTTTCCTGGTCTTGTATTCACACAACGGAGAGCTGATGATAAGCCATTATAATTAAAAAGGTTACATTAGCAGAATCCGCTTAAGCAATCGACCCAGAATTTCTTGGTCCAACTTCCAGCAGAACTTTAAAAAGGCCTGGTTTAATAACCAACAAGGCATAACAAAAGTTCTTTTAACTCTGCTCTGAATAAAGCAATGTACTCACCAATGTACTGATACCAATCCTGGAGTTCTGTTCCCTCTCCAGACATCAATAAGAACTATGAGTTATTTGTGTTTATCAGCACAGCCAGCTTGATTCCTATACTGAAAAAAGGAACATGCTTCACCCACAACAGCTCTTCCATTACTTCCACGGGTTTTGAACATAAAACTACTTTAGCTTTTAGTTTCAATGAAATTAAATTATCTTACAAATATCTCTCATAGAAAATAAAATACATTTTGACTGACCAAGTCTAGTTGAGTTCAGTAACATAACACTCCGAACGCAGTTGGTTTAAAAATTGCAGAAAGCTCCTCCTCCAAAAATGGGGAAAGTTTCCAGACAGCAGGTAGACTTTAATTGACAATTTTCTTTTATTTTTATTCATGCTGGAAAAAGAGACAGTGTTTCCCATTCTGATGTGGGGATGTCACCAAAAGATCCTCCCACACCAGTCCAGGCACCTACAACACCTGTTGATAGAGCTAATGTTATTGCTGAAATAATACCATGGTTGAAAGATGTGGAGAGATCCGTAAAAATGGTTAATGCTTTGCCAGTCTTGAGACAGTGGTTTGAAAACTTATCTCTGTAATTTGCATGTAGGTATGAGTGTGTGTAGTATTTTAACTGCCTCTCATCCAATCACTGCTTGAGATGGAAACAAGGACCCTAGCCACTGTGTGTGGATAAGCAGGTCCAAGTGATGGATGAAGGTTGGGATGCAAACCTTGTTTGTGCCTTTAGATGATGTTCAGTGTATACAGCGCTCTATAACTAAAAGTTAACACTCGAAATAAAGATTTCAATGTTTAAACTCAACAATGGATTTTGCTGCAATATTTACTATATTCAATTCAGTTTACATAGCACAAATTCATGTAATCTTAAGACACTCTTCAAAAAAAGTCAATTCAATCCAATCATACACACATTCCAACTGATTCTAGTTATCAATCCAATGCAGTAAAGTTCAGTTCATTATTTAAATCTGTAAAAAAAAAAAAAAAAAACAACTTCATCTCTGGAAATCCAGCAAATTGCTTTGAGTTATTGACTTGCAACATTCAGATCTCCCACATTTTCCTCTAAAAAAGTTCTTGAGTAAAAAACGACATCATTATTATAAATAGCCTTTCTTTTTCAGATGTCATAGCCTTTTTTTTCCAGATGTCAACTCATTAAAACATCCTACTGCTTGCTTGAAGAACCAGGAAGACTTAATAGATTATGATCTGCAGGATGTCTAGGGCCTTTTCCCACTCGCACTACTTAAAGGTCATGAGGTCTTGGCTTATGGTTCCTGTTCTTCTCGGCTCTGGGTGGGACTGATGGGAGGAGCATCCTCTCTGGACAGCAAGTTGTGTTTGCGCAAGTGGCAGGCCTGGTCATATGGAGGCCGGATAGGTGGCTGTGTGGGGGGAATGTACTGGTACTCTTTACTGGCATCAAGCTGCACAAAGAAAATAGTCAAAAATAAAAAAGACATTCTTTAGATTATTTTGCTGATCAGGACCAGATCTATTGGACAAGTCTGTACAACTAGACCAGGAATATTTTTCCTATCAAAGTTTAAAGAAACTTCAAGCTACAAACGGCATGTTCTCTGTTCATTCATTCACATGGTGTTGAAAATGACCAGTTCAGAGTTGTTCTGTTTATATTTATACATGCTGGGGCAATTAATATATTATTTTTTTTAACAATTATTAAAATTTTTCCTGACATGAGGGTTATTTTAAAATGATTTATTTCCAGTTTTCTCCAATTAGACCAATCCCACTTAGAGGTCTCATTCAGGCTCTTGATTGAAAAAATAGATAAATAAATCACCACACTGAAAAAACACCACACCACAGAATATATTATTGGTGCTAATATGATATTGGACTGACAAGGAAACGTCTTAACTTCCTGTTAGTAGGTCGATAATTATTGTGCTCCCCTAGTTTACAAGGATGTTCACAGAAAACGGGTTGGACTGCAACAGACCATTAGCAAATTCCTGTCCTTTAACAACTCATATGTATGACCAGAACATCCATAATCTTTCAGATTCACATCATTACTGTGAAAATAGTCTGCATTAAATACACACAAAAGGATAACCAAGAACTTCAGTACATTTTTCTCCTGTTTGGAGGATTTTTGTGGTTGTAGTTAAAGATGAATGCCAGATCTGATCATGCCACTCCTCACCTGAAGGGGATAAGTTCTGTCTGAATCAAAGGCGCTAAGATCTCCACATGCAATGAAGGGAACAATGACACGGTTTGGTCCGTCTAGCTGGTTGAAGTCCACATCTGAAGGACAGAGAGCATACACCAGACTGAATACACACAAATACAAGTAATATGGTAATCTTGAACCTCTGAGCAAGAGTCGATCTGCAAGGTACTACATATTGATCCAGCATTGACTACTGATGTCTTGCCAGGAGCTTCAACCAATAGATAATTAGTTTAAGACAAAGTGACCAATATTATTTCTCATATTCACTCTCATGCATGAAGATGTATTCAAGTAAATGCCGCCCCTGGAACACAGCATTGTCAAAGGCTTTATAGTTACCATATGACTGGTCCAGCAGAGGGTTGGACATATTGGGGATGTAACCCTCTGGAGGAGAATAATTCTGGCAAACCACAAAGGCCTCTGCACAAACAACAACACACTTTGGATCAATGAGGAAAACAGAAAAAAAGAGGAATAAAACAATAGATTATCTATTTATTTCAGCATCCCGCAGCCTTAAAATTCACCCAACAAAAAAGAGGGAGAGATTTCCAGCTGAAGGTGCTCTGTAATTAGTCCCAACTGGTAATGGCTCACCAATGCTCGAGTTTCTACTGCTGCGAGGCTTGGCACAAGTCACACTGCTGAAGAAGATTTTCAGCTGAGAGTACAGTAGAGTTACATCTTTACCTCTAAAGATCTGAAACAAGACAGGAACAGACACATCACTATTTACATGTTACTTGTTTAAATTAAGCCTATCAGCTTGATTTATTGTTTTAATAACTCCAATAAAAACTGCATCACACAAATAAAACCTAACATATTAATAAAAAAATAATATTTGACACCAAAATTAGTGACTTGAAAAAAAAGTAACCCTTGAAAAAAGCAAGCAACAAATGTATTTCCAATCAGCCAATGTGGAGTCACGTTCATTTGAGCTTTCATGCTGTCAATCATGGAACATGTAGGGTTTGGAAACTCTGGCAGCCTTTTAAGGTTTGCTCTGCATTTTCTACTGAAAACACACACATTGCTGGTTGGATTAGTAGCACTAGCCATGCTAAATTTTTCATGGGAGATGCTAAAGCTAGTTTAAAATGGGACTGTCAATTGATTTTGTTTGGTTCATAATAGAAGCCAATTTTAACCGCTCTTGACGGGAAGAAAATTTGATTCAACAAACTCTTCTCAGAACCAGTTAAAATCAGAACAAGCAAGCCGTATTACAATTTTTAATGAAAGTACAAACCCAACCTCTCGTAATGCAGGGATATGTTTAGAAATGTTTTAAACATAAGTTAAAGGTACTTTTATTTTTTTAAAAGCCAAAGTATAAAATGGAATGCTACACAAAAGTGAAGCTTTTGGGGGAGAGATGGAGATTCCTCCATCTCTTCCCCATTTCTCCCCCAGTATTGGTATTTATTTATGTTTTCACACAATATATTTATAATTAAATTTTTTCTTTGGTGGTGGTTATTGCATTGGGTTGTTTACTAATTTGGGTGCACACTTTTAGTAAATACCTTATGTTTATTTAGATTATTAACTATTTTGTTTTGCTGAGTTTGAAGGACTGGCTGGGAGAGAGGACTGTTGAAAGGCAAACCAGGATGTGGAACAAACCATCAGGCTGTTGTAAGCAGGGGACTTGATGTTGAAGATTCTTCCACTCTCCACTAATGAAACAATTGCTAAAACATTTTGGTGTTGGGCTATTTTGTTTTTACAGTTGTCAAAATGTTTTAGTTTGTATTGGTTAATTATGTTTAGCATTATTTGTCTTTGTCTCTTCTCCCACCCCTCCTCATTTATGTATAAATTCCCCCGTGTGTTCATTATTTGAGGTCAGTTTTTGGTTTGTCATGCTGAGTTAGGTATGTTTTAGTTGATTTCATTTGGGCCCATTTTTGTTGAAAGCCCTTTAAGATTTAAAAAAATAAATAAATAGAATTTTTTTTTTGTATATATACCTTTGTCTTTGTGCCTAATTGGTCGGACCGTAACAATGTCAAAAACTTATTAGAAACATTCCCCATCTACCCAAACTTACTTGTTTAAAAAGTAAAAAAAATACAATAAAACATTTGATCATTGTGATTGGGACTTAACTTGGACATTTCCTAAAAAGCAGAACAAAAATCTTATGGCATTTTATGGAGGTGACATTTTTGTTCTTAACCAGGTTGTAAAATTGCACAGTAAGAAGGCAAAGTCAATATTTTGACTGGTCCTCGTCATATTCAAGCCTGATCAAAAAAATCCTCCAGAAAAATTGAAAATAATTCTTTTGCATAAAATAATTATTTTGCAAAAATAACAGGAGTGACATCAAGTAATTCAAACTATCAAACATTCATAGCTGTTTGATAGTTTTGATCGTGACTGAAAAATTCTTAAAACTTATACATAAAGAGCTGAAAGGTTATCTGTGACGTTTTACAGCATTTATTATTGTGCACAATTTTGTCCATGATTCCTAAAGATTACTCATTTTTTATATCAAAAATTAAAATTTTCGATATAAAACTTTTTTCTTCCAAGAATGTGCCAAGTGAACTAACAACTGGAACACACTGAAAACGCTCTTTTAACTACAATGATTATGAATCTGAAGCATCTATTTCTGAATTTCTCTATTTTTTTCTGAGATGGTGGGATGCAACTGGAGTGTAATCAGTATTTAGGGCCGAGCAGCAAAGCGCTGCGAAGGCCTATTGTTTTTGTACTGTTTCTTATTAGGCCCGAGCAGCAAAACGCTGCGAAGGCCTATTGTTTTTGTATTGTTTTTTATTATTATTCCACCCCCATAAAGAGGGGCCTTTTTGGGGGCTTTATCATATCCAAAAACTCACCAAACTTGGTGGACATGCCACGGGAGTTTCAAAATTTCGTATTTTAAGGTCATTGTAAAAATTGCCACAAAAAAAAAAAAAGAACGGCTCAACGGCGTCACCTAGCAATTTTCAAAGGACCCTTTGCTATTCCTTTACTTCATCGAAGAGATATGAAATTTGGTATAATTGTAGACCTCCCCAAGAAGCTCAAAATTTACAATTGATGTCATAGACCAGGCGGGCTGGCTCTGTGGTCGGCATGAAGCTGGACTCTGGTGACGGTGGCAGAGGCGAGGACACTGAACAAACTGCTGGACATCATGGACGATAGCAGCCACCCTCTACATGCCGTCATCAGCAGCCAGAGGAGCCTGTTCAGTGACAGACTGCTGCTTCCCAAGTGCCAGACCAATAGATTCAAGAACTCCTTTGTTCCCCACGCCTTCAGACTGTACAACTCCTCATTGGAGGGTTGGAGGGTAGGTGACACAGGACAGAGGGAAGGAGTAGTGATGTACTTTTTTTAGTAGTTGTACTTTTCTGCAAATGTGAACTCCATACTTATCAGGCCAAACCACATAGTGCAATACCATTACACTGGTCAATCTATCTGCCAAATTCCAATATTTTCTTGTGTTGTATTTATATTCTTATTCCTTGCTTATTTTTGCTTAATTTAGGGTTTTGGCTACTCACATTTAGTGTGTACCTTTGTATTTAATCTGTATTTCTTGTATTCTTTTGAATTTTTGCTCACTGTTTGCCACTTTTTTGCTTGTAAGCTGCTGGTAACTTCAATTTCCTGAGGGAGTCTTCCCAAGGGATCAATAAAGTACAAGTCTAAGTCTAGTGCAAGTACCACAGGAAGTCGGCCATTTTGGATTGAAGTTCCGATTTTGACCCTATTTTTGCCGTTTACAGCCTTCATATTTGATTGAACTCCTCCTTGGAATTTTGATTGATCGGCTTCAAACTTGGTCAGTCTGTTCATAAGGCATGTCCCATCTAAAGTTATCAAAACGGTGAGTTTTTGAGCATGCTGAATGGGCGTTACCAGGGTTCAAAGTTCACCTACTCACCATGAAAAAAATAAACTATTGTATCTCCCACATAAAAACTCACAGTCACCAAACTTACTGTGATTGATCATCATCGGGTTTCCTACAGACCCAATGGTTGAATGATGACGTCACGTAGGCCACGCCCCCTGACAATAGGAAGTGTCATGTTTTACTGTGAACGGTTGCTATCTTATTTGACCTCATCATCAACATGAAACTGTGCCCAGAGACAGAAGACATGTTGGTGTGTTGAGGATTCCAACCCCGACCAGCTTCGATGGAGCAGTTCGGCGTGGCGAAGTGACCTGTGACCACTGCCATACATTTGGCTTTCAATTCCACAGTTAACCCTAACCCTAACCCCTAACCCTGCTCCAAACTCACTAGGATAGATCCTCATCCATTCCCCGACAGAAATCCATCACAAAATTTGGTTGGGCGTGCCCTAATTTTTTTATAGCGCCCCCTAGAACACTTTAAATTATCAGCCCCAAGCCATGCTTTAACCTACAATTATGAAACTTGGTACACGTGTATCTTGTGAGGACGTAAAAAAAAAGTCTCTTGGAGCCATGGTCTAAACCCAACAGGAAGTCAGCCATTTTAGATCAAAGATGTCATTTTCTCTTTTTTATGGAGGTCGTATCTGATCGAACTCGTCCCACAGTTTTTCAGATACAGACTTAAAAATCACTCAACACACTTGAGGGATCAAAGGTAAAAAGTTGTCATAGGAATTATCCTAGGTCAAAGCATGTGGGTGTGGCTAAGCGACAAACTTTGACTATTTGCCATGAAATATCAAGATTCAATAACTTCCAAATGCAAGATTACAGCTGCATAAGACTTCCTATGTCTCTCTATAGAACAGTCCTGATCACATTTAAATGGTGAGTTGATGACATCAACTTAGCCCCTCTAACACCACAGCAGCCCATAAAATACAGGTTATGTTATTGAGGTTAACATATTAATTATTTTAAAATACATTGTTATAAGTTTTTCTTTTATATATATATAATTTTGTTTTGTGGGTTAGAGTACAAACATTCATTGATTTTGGTTAGAAATAATAGAAAGGATATCATTCATCAGCAGTCACTATTTAGAAACCATTTCTGTAATTCACCAGTAGGGGTCAGTATTACTCCACCAATGAAACAATTTGCATTAGAAAGACTGCCAAAGATGTCAAAAAAGATCGATGAGTGTGAAAACATTGGCGAGAGCGTCTGCCGTGACAATTCCAAAAGGAAAGGGGTTACATATAACCTCTAAGGTTATACTACCTTAGAGGTTATATTACATATAACTTCAGGTAATTTTTGTTGGCTTAAAATACACAGTAAATGTAGCGTTTGTTAATAACTGTTATTTACTACTGCAAGTAACTGAATCAAGTTCACTTGTCCCTACCTTACTGGTCAGTCAAGGGCAAAATCAAATCTAAGCAATTTGATTGGTTGTGATGGACTGAACTGCGCTGTAAGCTGCTACGTACTGGCAGTCTGGCGGCTGTTCATGGTCGAGGTTCGGCCAATTCCGCTGTGGACTGTAATTTTTTTTGATAACCAGTTGGAGCGTTTTGCTTGGGATTTGGAGCTGCAGACCCGAACCACGCTCGTGAGCCGAAACGGACTGTTGGACCGGAGTTGGAGCAATTTTATTGCCGTTCATTTAAAAACTGGTAACTCGCGGTGCAGTGAGTAACCTATTCCTCATGCTGGTTCTGGGAGCCGCCATCTTTGGAACTGTTATTCCAAGGACGATGCTAACCGAATCCCCTCAGGGGTGCAATGTTTGTAAAGCTAACGGAGCGCTTTACTAATTCAGGAAACTGAATAGTGTGTTTGATACATCCAGTTTCATATATTCAGCCTTGTTTGTTGTTATGTATAGAACCTGTTTAAAGGGTTGTTTCGAATAGCTCTGAGACATTGCTAAATACCTTATTATTAAGGAAGGTTAAAACTTTATTAGATCTTAAGCTTAGTTTTGTGTTTTATTTGTTTAAATTTTATATTTTTGATTAGTTTATAAAATGCTATAGCTGTGAGTTTAGGAATTGTCAGCAATACCTTCTAGTGACATAATAAGTACCCAGTAATAGTTTACATTTCCTGTCAACTTTACATGTTTTAATACAAAGCCATACAAAACTGCAGTGGGTTGCCTGAGTGCATCAGGCTTAGCAAGTTTTCTGGGGGAAACTATGTTTGTGAATTTAGACTTTAAAATTCTGATTAGACAAGCAGCTGTTTCGTTCACACCTGTTCACGGTAGACAGGTGTGAATTTAGGAAATATTGGAGGAAGACAGAATGATCCAACCTTGGCTACAAAAGTTCCTCCAGGTGTCAGGACATGAGTGGTGATGTTCAGAGCCTGAAAAACACAGATGTCAGTTTCACACCACCAAACCTCACAAAGGACAACACCTCTGTACTCACAGCTAATAGGAGCTGAGCCTGAATATACTCATCCACATCATGGAGTCCAGTCACTATGGAGACAAAACAGGAAGGAAATTCAGAAGATGACAGCAGAGAGGTCAGGCGGGAGAATGGGGACCTGACCGTCTGGAGCTCCATCACACACCACCAGGTTGGCTGGCTGCCCCTCGAAGTGACGGATTATCTCTTGAGCTGTGGACACCTGGAGGTAGGAAAACATGAGTATGAGTAACAGCATCCCCTCACCTCAGTAACTTTCTTGCTATATTAAATTACATTTCAGATCACAAAAATCATATCAACAAAAACTGTAATTGGTGCACCCAGAGAAATAATCCATTGATTATTTGTGGATTTGTTGAACACCTTTGTAATGTCTCCCTGAATCTGAGTGACTCCTGGCAGAGGAGCCATGGCCTGCAGGTCCACTGCAACAATCTTCACCTCCTCCTTTCTGCCTCTGCATTGGAAAAAAAAGAAGAATCTAGGCAGGATCAACATAAACTTCAAGCGTTTTTGTGGGTTTGAAATCTTGGACAGTTTTCTAAAGATGTAGAATACAGTAGAAGGAGACCTGAGTTTGCGGCTGAGAGCCTGACTCCAGCTTCCTGGTGCTGCACACAAATCCACAGCTCGGTTCACACCTGACACACAGAACAGAAGCAGAGCTCCTATGTCTCCATAGAAACCAGGTTCATCTACATTTGATGATATATGTTCAACTTAGTGGATGTAGTGAAAACGATATCAATGTTGATAAAACAACAGTATTAATATCTTTGTGTATTTAGTTCATAGCAAACAGTCATCTTTTCTAGGGCTGTGTAATTATATAGATTCTATGATATTTATTTATATATTTTCCCCCTCAGAAAGCATACATTTTTTATCCACGAGTATCGACACACAAGCCCTTAGGGTCCATATGCCCCACAAACGGAACATTTAATTTGATTCTGCCAATTATAATTAATATTATGATAAGTGTCACAAATCTGTGCAGCAGGCATCTGAATTGCTAAGCCATATGTGTCTTTTTAACATGTCTAATTTGTGATGGGACGGCATAGCAGCAAGACTCCACCTCCCAAAGACCCACTTTCAACTTGTGCTTAAAGTGCCCATCATAAACTACACACCAGTTTTTAAAGTGTGTTCATCGGCCAAGTAGAACCGGAGTTATGCTACAATAAGTTTATCATATTTTTTCGAATGTCAGAGAAATGTCCAAAACTGGCTTTTCTGAGAATGTGAAAAGAAATGAGGTTACAAACATAAAAAAATAAAACGCAACATTAGATTTATTTGTTATTGGAAATCTCAAAACTTCAACAAATAATGATGGGCTGTATTTTGTTACTAAGAAGTAAAGTTGATCAAGTAATCATGAAAGAGAAGCTGGAACAGAGTAGCGGCGTGAAAGAAGTAGAAGCAAATACAGTGAGATTGCAAAATTGATGCAAAGTTTGAATATTGGAACGAGCGGTGGGATCCATTTAGTAATTTGTTTTTAGCTAGGTGTTTTCTATTCTGTATATAAAGGATTACATGAAGAATAAACGAGCAGGAGGTAGTGGCACTCTGTTTCGAGCTGGAAGACAAAAAGGATTTAACAACAAATTGAAATAAAATATGCTGTATTAATCCTCTCCTGTTGTGGTTCTGGTGACCTGAGGGTAGGGTCTCACCTGAAAACAGGTTGAACTGGTGGTCCAGCTGCAGCAGCTTGAAAGCGCTTCTGGCCCTCCAACCCTCTTCCTTAGCCAGACGGTAGTATATGTCCCGCTTGTCTTTGGAGGACCGCCCCATCCTGGACCTGGAACAAGATCCGCACAACCAGAGACAGATCAGTCAGGATCCTAATGCCGTTTAATGCCATAGAAGAGAACAGAAAGCGGTAGGTCACTACGAGAGATGTAGAGGCTTTTAACCCAGGGCAGCCTGATAACATTTTATTCATCCCCTAAGGTGGGAACATTTTGTTTGTCCACGCGTAACACAATTAATTTAAAATAAAGTAATAAAAATATATATAAAATAACTAACAATGAATAATGATAGTCTTACGGACATATAAAATCATATTTTCAAAAATACAGAGAGAAAAAAAAAGACAAGAGTGTCAATTTTTCTCTAAGAGATGGGTAGACTGTGAGAGATTGCCTCCATTTAGCATAGTTCGCTTAGCTACAGACTACTGTAGCAAGACTTCATTAGCATTTAATAAATTGAGGAGCTATTTCTTTATTTTTAGTTAAATCTTAGAATTTAGACTTCCGGTGGAGGGAATGACGGGTCAGATGTGTCTGGCTGAGCAACTAGAAATAATTGTTATTTTAGGCACATTTTTATTAGTTTTCTAAGCCTTTTCTTTTGGTGTGCTTTTTTTCCTGCGACTCGAATTTCAGCTTTTTTCTCGACCAAAATGCCTCAGAAAGTCAAATCGTCTGTACAACAACAGAGGCCTGCTTCTCATGCTACATCCCCGCCTCGTGATGACTCTCCCTCCTGCCTGGATGATCTCGCTGATGGCACTCCTTCCTCGGCCTATGAGAACAAGCTGCTATAGGCACTCTGGCTTGAAATGCCACTCATTTTCAAAACCAGCTCAAGCCAGGACCTAGCAGCGGTTTATAATTGGAGATACACACTTCTCGGTTTTCTCTGACCATGTGCTGAGGATGGCCCGCACTGCCTTTAATGATATCTGCTGTCAGCTTCGCGAGATCTGGGAGATTAGTTTCGGTCTGCTCTATCCAGCACGACTCTGGGTTACACACAATGGTACGGAGAAGTTTAATTCACCAGAAGAAGCCAGCGTCTTCATCAGGTTATTCAAGACATAAGAGAACTTTGCAAAGGTACACAACTCTGAATAAGCAGCTACATATTACAATTATTGACTATTATCACTGACTTTGCTTCACTGAGGTTATGTTTTCTTTTTGTAATTACCATTTTCTACTTTGTTATACTTTGGACTCAAGCAGATGTGTGTAACATTGTTGAATGTTGTTGAGTTTGCGGGAGCTCAAACTGCAGTGTTTCTGCTACGACTTTGCTAAAAATCATAAGGATTCATTCAAGGTATCTCCTTGTGGAGTCTCCGCTGGGTTCTTCATCGTTTGGGGATGGGGTTGTGGTAAGTGCTGCGGGGACAGGGGTACCAGAGGGATGGTTGTTCACTTTGTTATTGTTGTTGTTTTTCTACTTTTTGTTTTCCTTTCTTTTGCTCTCTTTTTTTGTGGTGGTGGGGGGTGGTGCACCCTATTCAGCTCTCTTGTCTCTTCTGCAGTAGACTTGGAACATGACTACTAATGATTATTATTATTCAAATCTTTTTGTTGGCTTTAAAAATGTAATAACAATGAAACAAAAACAAAAAGGCAAAAGGTGCTGACCTCATATATGTAACAGAAAAGAGGGGAAGGGATAGAGAAGGGGATGGAGGGGAAGAAGAGAGGACATGTGGAAGGGCTATATGCTCAGGAGGACTTTGTCTCAAAATACAAAAGAAAAGGCTACTAGGTGATGTTGTATTGTCCCTCCCCAGACCTCCTCCATGGGGATTTTTTTGCAGGCACTATTGTTCCTTATATGACAGTAGGCTGACATAAAAGGAGAGGGGGGGAAGACATGTGGCAGTCAAACCCAACGGCTGTGTTGAGAACTTAAAGCCTCCAAATGTGGGTCGTACTATCCCCTATGCCACCACAGCACTCCCATGGATGTTGTCTTTTTGAATTGAGTCGTTATCTGTATGTTTCAGATGCTCAAGCATTAGATGAAACATAACATCTTCTATCCATTGCTTATGAGACGGAGGAGCAGCTCTCTTCCAATTGAATAATATTATGCGTATTGCAAGTAGCGTAACAAATGCTGTTGCATTGGTCTGTTACGTTGATATAGGTGTTGTCGGAGCATTTCGATTAATATTCCTCTTGCATATAAATGTAATTGTCCTGAAGATTGACTCCTAAAAGGGGAGGAGCCTGGGGCAAAGCCAGAACATATGACTGAGATCAGCAGGGCTATGCCCACACCTAACACAAGATGAGTCTACGCCAAGATACATTCTAGGTAGTTTAATGGGGACAGGTGTAATCTGTGCAGCACCTTAAACTGTAGCAGACTATGCAAATTGAAGACGAGTGGAGTCTTGAGATTGCGGCCTGCCAGGCTGCATCAGTAAATAGTTCCCTAACTCTTTCAGATGTCTAAGTGATGGGGATGCAGCGTTTTAAATTTTGCTATATATAGCTGATCCTAAGCCCTTATCAGTCGGATTCATCAATTCATGTTATTCGAGGCAGTGTTAATAAAAATTAGCTTTCACGTAACTGTGTACTTGGAGACACCTAAAGAAATTACCCTGAGGGACCCCGAAGCGCCTTTTTAGCTGTTCAAAAGAAATAAATTTGCCTCTTTCAAAAAGGTTCTTATGAAAGTTATGCCACTCTCGTGCCACTTCTGAAAGTGGCATGAGGATTGATCTATTAAGGATGTGGTGGCACAGGGGATTAGCACTCCCCATGTTTGGAGGCCTCAGTCCTCAACGCAGAAAGTTGTGGGTTCGACTTCGGGGCCCAGCGACCTTAATAAGCAAAACTAAGCGAAACTAGACTGCTAGAATGTTGTTCCAGGTGGACCTAATCTGGAGATTCAGCATCCGACTGATTCATAAACCTGTACAAAAACTTAAGGATATTGGTTGCCTAGTAATAGCAAAGGAAATTAGGTAGGAATAGTGCACCCTCCTCTTTCTTTCATGTCTCCAGATATGCCTTTTGAAATCTTGGAATGTTTTTATTCCAGATGAACACAGATATATGTTTGTTTAATTCTTTAAAAAATTTCTTAGGAATAAAGACTGGTATGGTTTGAAACAGATATAAGAAACTTGGCATGATTGTCATCTTGACTGAGTTTATTCTTCCTACAAGAGACAGAGGGAGTTTTGACCACTTCTCCATGTCTAATTTAGCCTTATTCAGTGCCTTAGTGAAATTTTTGTTCAACAAGCAACTGTAGTCGTATGTTACACGGACACCCAAATAATCAAAACTATCTTTACTGACTATAAAGGGGAGACTATGGAAGGCCATTTGACGTGCCTTTTCGTTGATAGGGAATATAACACTTTTTGATAGAATCAATCTATCACCAGAAACTTGTCCAAATCTTTCAATTAGGTTTAGAGCAATAGGTATTGTGGTACTGGGTTTAGACAAGAAAAGGAGGTCATCAGCGTAAAGGGACAGTTTGTTTACTTGTCCACCTCTCTGCACACCAGTTAAATTAGCGGAGAGGAAAGAAACTAGAAGTGAACTTATTTGTTCGTACTGACGCAAGAGGTGCTGTGTACAATATGGTGATCCAAGAACATAATACTGGGCCATTATCCAAAATTTTTGAGTGTAATGAAAGAAAAAAAAAGTAATATTCAATTCTGTCAAATGCCTTTTGGGCATCAAGGGATATCACTACTTCAGGTTTGACATCATGACACTGATAGATTACATTAGAGACGTCGCAAATTACTGGATATCTGCTTCCCCCTAACAAAACTCATCTGGTCTGGGTGGATAGGTTTGGGAAGAACATCGAGTCTGCCAGCAAGGACCTTTACCAAAATCTTATAATCATAACATAGCAAACTAATTGGACGTTATGATTCACAGAGCAAGGAGTCTTTAGGTTTTTTTAAGCATCAGTGAAATAATTGCTTGTATCTTAGTCACAGGTAGAGCCTTTTTATCTAATATTTCCCTAAAAACTCTTTGCAGTAAAGGGTCTAATTTTTGTATGAATTAAAAAAAAAATTCCATGGAAAACCCATCTGGGCCTTTCTAGATTTCATTTTTGTAATAGCCTTTTATCACTGTAATAGTGTTGTTGTTGACTGTTTAAGTTGATGGGACAACATTTTGCCGGCACGATCCCCAGAGTCATAATAGGTGATATGTGACCTCATGTGCATGTCTACGGCTATTATATTAGTGACTGAATCAAATTCTGTTTGAAGTAGGACTCTTTTTCTGTATAAGTCATCAGAAGGTGAAACTGAATGTAGTTGATCTATGCTCTTAATTCGTTCAATAGGCTCTGAAGCCCATTTAGCTCTCCTTTTATTTTCACCAGCGATGTAAGATATCACTTGACCTCTCAGATATGCTTATAGACTTTCCCAAAGTGTAGCATTACTTATCTCAGGCGACTTATTCAACTCAATAAAAATATCTATTTGTACATTGATAAAGTCAACAAACCTTTGTTCAGACGTGGGTAACCATGAGCAAGAGTTTCTGATCAATTAGAAAGCAGTCAAGCCTTGAGTAGTTTTGGTGCAGGTTTGGTGAGTAAAAAGGGAACTGTTTGGATGATGGATTCCGTATGTTTCAAGAAATGCATTAATACAACGGGCTGAGTTACTAAGCGTGGCAACTTTTGGGCTGGAACAATCCAATGTTGGGTCCAAAGTGCAATTCAGGTCCCTAGCTAGTATCAAGTTGTGTGACTCAAGATCTGGTAAGAAAGGAAAAAAGATTGCTAAAAAAATCCACATTATCCCGGTTAGGGGCATGAACATTAGGTAGAATAACAGGCCCATTAAATAATGAGCCTCGTGTTGGGTGTGCTGTGGTGGTGCAGGGGGTTAGCACGCCCCACGTTTGGAGGGGATGCGGACGTCGCGGGTTCGACTCCCGGACCCGGCGACCTCTTCTTTCCCTCTTTCTTGTCGGTTTACTGTCAAAAAATGTGAGATACTAGCACTGCGAAAAACTATGAGAAAAAATAATAATAATAATAATTTGTCCCTCATTGTTTTAGACTCTTCATATCAGTGTAGACTCTGTGAAGTCTACACTGATCTTTAAAGCATAATAATTGGATATCCAATTATCCAAATTATTGGAGAATTGGAAATCCAATTATCCAAATTATTGGAGAATTGGAAATCCAATTATCCAAATTATTGGAGAATTGGAAATCCAATTATCCAAATTATTGGAGAATTGGAAATCCAATTATCCAAATTATTGGAGAATTGGGAATCCAATTATCCAAATTATTGGAGAATTGGGAATCCAATTATCCAAATTATTGGAGAATTGGGAATCCAATTATCCAAATTATTGGATAATTGGGAATCCAATTATCGAAGCTAGAAACTTCTCCAAGATTGATTCCATTCTGTTCTTGAGTTTTAGAGTCCTTAGGGACTCTGTCTCAGCAAGACTCACATCCAACTTGCATCTCTGTCCACACCAACAGTCTGAGTGCTCGCGAGTTCAGCCAAGTCCGTCACCAATTTGTCAATAAATCAGGTATCCGCAACTTCCAAACTGCAGAAATCCTGTTTTCAAGAATAAATCAATTCCACTGGGTGTGTCCCCGCAGGACAGTCTTCTCTTTGAGAACATTTGATCAATTGCATTGAGAGACTGGTTGACCAGATCCATAGTTTGTAAATTTGGAGGATGTGAAAAGAAAGGCTCCAAAAATAAAGAAAAAGACAGGACAAAAACAGTGCCAGCAGGGAGGACATGGGCAGGGAGAGAACAAAGAAAAAAAGCGTCCGCCTTCACCGAGAGCAAGAATTAATGGAGACATTACAACTAAAAATGCTAAGAGCTAGAACACCGATATTGAACATGAAACCACAACCAGAGAAAATTGGACCCTATTGCTGAATGGGACACAAAACTATAGAATTACTTACCAGATCACACAGTCTAACCAGAGGTAGTGTCATTCATTGTTTCTTTTATGAAGCTGAAAGTGGCAGCAGCAACAAAACACAAGCTCTTTGGTCCTCCTCATCGTCATCACCTCTTGTGATTTCTATATTCAATTAAGTTCAAGCTCCTGCTGTCTGGATGTCCTACCCACACATGTCTTTAAGAAAGTCCTGCCTGTTATTGCTACTTATCTGATCCAAATAGTAACTCATCACTCACATCAGGCGTTGTTCAAAAGACCCCTTAAATAGTCTAAGTTTGTTAAGTACTCGTTAAGTGTTCGTATTAGGTGATCTCAGTTCAGCATTACTTTTGCCACAACAATCCTACAAATTAAGAGCAGCCTCAGCTACAGGCGTTTTCCCCTGGGCTTTGAAAACAGCAGTCATCAAACCACTCCTAAAAAATGAACAATCTGGATAATTGGAAATACATCTGAATTACAGAATTACTGCAGAATTACAGGCCGACCTCTGACCTCCTATTCATCAGCAAAGTTATTGAAAAAAATATGTGTAAACAATTAAATTGTTTCCTCATGATGACCAACTGCTTTGACTCTTTTCAATCTGGTTTTTGTGCTCACCACAGCACAGAGACTGCCCTTCTAAAAGTGTTTAATGATATCCACATAAATACGGACTGTGGGAGAACCACAGTGCTGGTTCTGTTGGATCTCAGTGCAGCCTTTGATACTGTCGACCATGACATATTACTGAATCGACTGGAGAGTTGGGTTGAACTCTCCGGTTCGGTGCTCGACTGGTTTGAAGAACAGGGATTTCTTTGTTTCGATTGGAAACTCCTCATCAAAGAGGTCAAAGGTCACATGTGGGGTACCCCAAGGTTCAATCCTAGGACTCCTCTTATTCAATATTTATATTCTCCCACTAGCTCAGGTTATAACAGGAAATATTAGCTACCATAACTATGTGGATGACACACAGCTCTACATTACAATGTCACCAGGTGACCTTTGACCACATCCAATCACTGAATAAATGCTTAGAACAGATAAATGTGTGGATGTGCCAAAACATTCTCCAACTGAACAGAAACAAAAACTGAAGTCATTATTTTTGGACCTAAAGAGGACCGATTTAGAGTCAATGCACAGCTTCAGTTATTACAAGTAAAAACTAGCGATCAGGCCCAAAACCTGGGAGTAGTGATGGACTCAGACTTGAACCTTGCGAGCCACATAAAGACGATTAAAAATTCGGCCTTCTATCACCTGAAGAACATCTCCAGGATTAGAGGACTAATGTCTCAGCCAGATCTAGAGAAACTCATCCAGGCGTTTATCTTTAGTCGCATTGATTATTGTAACAGCGTCTTCACAGGCCTGTCCAACAAATAAATCAAACAGCTGCAGCTGATCCAGAAGCTGCTGCTCCAGTTCTCACTAAAACCAGGAAGATAGAGACATTACAGCAGTTTTAAAGTCCCTCCACTGGCTCCCTGTAGCTCAAAGAATAGACTTTAAAATACTGTTGTTAGTTTACACATCACTGAAGGGTTTAGCACCATAATACATCAAAGATCTGCTGTTGTTGTATCAAACTTCCAGACCTCTCAAGGTCTTCTGGTTCTGGTCTGCTTTGCATCCCCAGAACCAGAACCAAGAGAGGCGAAGCAGCTTTCAGCATCTATGCACCAAAAATTTGGAACAAAAATCCAGAAAACTGTATAACAGCAGAAACCCTGACTTCCTTTAAATCTCAACTAAAAACATACCTGTTTAGAATTCTATTTGAAACGTAATATGTAACAATGTATTGCTTATTTTATGTTGCATGACTTTGTGTTTTTGTATTTATGATGTAAAGTACTTTGAAATGCCTTGCTGCTGAAATGTGCTATACAAATAAAATTTGATTTGATTTTGTTACAAATACATTGTTACTGTACTTAAGTAAATTTTCATGTATCTGTACTTAAGCAGATTTAATCATGGGTCCTTTACTCCACTACAGTTTACACTGAGTAGCTGAACTTTCTACTTTACTACATTTATATAAAGTGTTGCGTCACCTGTGTTGCATCAAAGTCACATTGTGCTTTTTTTATTTGTTAGTTTGAAAAAACTGTTCCACCTTTGCTTCCCCCAAAAGCATGAACTTTTAGCTTTCAAAAATTCACCATTGAAACAGAAACATATTGAGGTAAGTTAAGTTGTTAAATGCTATCTAACTTTTGGGTGTTTTTAAGGATGTTTTATGTTATCTTACCAAGTATATTGTCGAAATAGACTGCAATCAGCAAAAGCTAGTGTAACATAGTTGAATTTTAACCGAACCATTTCAACTATGTTACACTACCACGAAAGGGCAAGTAACATTGATTACTGCAGTTGTGGGCACATGGAGCACTGCGTCTCCTGCCATGAATGTCCCAGGTAACGTTAAACTTCTCCATGTCCTGGTTATTAAATGAATGTTAGTGCCAAGGGAGTAATCTCCATTTCATATTAACATTTACTCTCATATTTAATAAATTAGAACATGGGTTCCGAGGAGGCTCGTTTGTCAGATTTTGAAAACAATTTTGCAGGTATTAAAAATATTTTTCATTAAAACACACATTTCTGCATCAAGGTTTCTGTTTAATTGTTCTGTAATCTTAATTGGAAAAGTCATGTTAATTTGCTGCAAACAACAAATCATCATCATTAACAAATAATAGCTTTAAAACAGTTTGTGGGGACTCAATCTATCTGATGTTTTAAGCTTCTGAGCTTAGTTACTGAAAAACATTAACTTTTCATAAATATTCTAATTTATTGAAAATGACTTTAACTAAGGACTAGCAGAGTCCTTAGTTAAACTAAGGACTACTAGAGTCCTTAGGACTACTAGAGTCCTTAGGACTACTAGAGTCCTTAGTTAAAGTCAGATTAAATCTAAATCTAATCTGTCACAGAAAGTAAACACAATAAAAACATGCATTATCTTTTTTGTTCATTAAAATGGCAGATTACTGATGTATTAAAATTAAATACTATATGCAGACTTATTACATTAGTATTAGCCATTATGTAATACATTCAGTCAGTTTTCTTCAGGTTCTGTGTGTTCAGGAGATATTTCCGGGCGACAGCCATTGCCACCTTCAATGGCTCTTTGAAGAATCTTGATGAGCAAATTTCCCTGTGGAATTAATGAAGTATTTTTTTAATTTGAAGTACTTTTAATTCTTTAAGTATTTTTAAAAGGCAGTACTTTTTTTTTTTTTTACTTTTACTCAAGGAAAAATGTTAATGCAGTACATTTGCATTTACTAGAGTGCATGTTTGTCTGTTTTTTGTTGTTGGTGGTGGGTTTTTTTTAAAAAACTTTTATTTAAGTACATTGTTTGAGTACTTTCTCCACCACTGGCTTTATAACAATATTCAAATGAAAAAATCTGGAGCAAAATGTGCTACCCACAGGTAGGAAGGCCTCCCTCACCTTCCTACCTGGTTCTTATTTACCAGGTAGGAAATTTTGATAGATTTTGGTAGATCAACATGTGCTACTGTAGATGTGTATTTTATGAAGGTAGGATTCTAGTACAATGTTTAGATATTTTAGTGCATCTAAATGTATGTATGTATTCTCAGGAAGGATTTTAGTGCATTTACAAAAGCGGGTATTTTTAAACGGGAATTCAGATGCTTTTAGAAAAGATTCATGGTTCACATATTTTTCAAATGCTACATTGTCATTGCGAAGCGCCAATTAATCCCGTCACTTATATTTCATAATCGGAAATCAGTATTTAACATTGACACTAAGGTAGATCGACTAGCTGTCTTGACACACTAAAGGTATAGAAATATAACGAGAAAGCACAGATAAACAGAACACCGGTTTGTTAAATAATTCAGTTTTCCTCCTGAAAAAACTCGCGGTTTTCCTACTCATCTCTATTTTCTTAGTCTTATCTGGAAAAGCCGTGGTTCACCGATTTATTAGTTTAAAGATGGAAACATTTCCGCTTCAATATTTTATTTTACTCACACTTCACGTACTGTCGTCAACGTTAGAACTCTTCTTCTTCCTCCTCTTCTTCTTCTTCTTCTTCTTCTTTTCTTCTTCTTCTTTTGTGCTTTATTGGCGGATGGCAACCAACTTAAGGTACATTTACCGCCACCTACCAGAATGGAATGTGGTCATCAAAAATGTCAGAGGACAAATTAAATCACACACACGCGTGCGTGGGTGTGTATGTATATATATATATATATATTATATATATATATATATATATATATATATATATATATATATATATATATATATATATATATATATATATAGATACATACATGTAACCTGGTTGAATTTATATGTTGTTAGAATTTCTCAAAATGTTTTTCTTTGGTTATTTGTATGGGTTCCTACCTGACTGAAAATCTCTGTTATTGTTTTAACTGTGTTACTTTAAGAACGGAAGCCCCTCCCCTTTTGTTTCTTCCTCTGTGGTATTACCTTTAAAATGTTTGCGTCCCTTAGACCCTCCCCTTTTGTCATGTTGTCCTGTGGGAGAGGTGTGTATTATTTATTTTGTATCTAAATACATCCAGTTTATTTATAGATTTATTAAGTTAATTTCTGTTATGTACTTTTGTTTATGTAGGGCTTGAAGCGGGCAGCCTGTAACACGGTTATTTCTATTTGTTATTCTTGTCAGAATAAACCCTTTTAAAGGTGAACCACGGCCTGATCATTTAAAACCAGCACAACGCAGATCGGATCCGGTTACATATATACACTCCTGATCAAAATCTTAAGACCAGTCAAAAAATTGCAAGAATTTGCATTTTGCACTATTGAATCTTAAGAAGATTCTAAGTAGAGCTTCACAATGTTAAAAGAAAATATTAGTGCAAGAGACAAAAACATTTGAGCAGGGAATTTTCTGAAAACTGCATTTACACTCAAACATGATTTTTTCAGCTGATCAAAAGTTTAAGACCATAGTCTTTAAAAGCCAAAAGCTGTGCAAAAATCTGGATTCCATGTCATGTTCTGTGAAGTCTTTACACTGTCAAGACCTCCAGATGGCAAAAAAAAAAATTCACTGACTTTGAACGTGGCAGGATTGTTGAGCTGCATAAGCAAGGCCTCTCACAACGTGCCATTGCTGCTGAGGTTGGACGCAGTAAGACAGTCATTTTGCATTTTTAAATGATCCTGAGGGTTATGAAACAAAAAAGTCAAGCGGTAGACCCAAAAAAATTTCACCAGCTCTGAACCGCAGGATCCGATTGGCTGTCCATCAAGACAAGGGACGATCCTCTACCCAAATTAAAGCCATTACTGGTGCCGACTGCAGCCCGATAACCATCAGACGGCATCTGCAAGGGAAGGGCTTCAGAAACAAAAACGTCTTCAAAGGCCACGTCTTGTTCAACGCCACAGAATTGCCCGTTTGGACTTTGCAAGGGTGCACCAAACATGGGACATTGAAAGGTGGAAGAAAGTTGTCTTCTCTGATGAGAAAAAGTTTTGGCTTGATGATCCTGATGGCTTCCAACGTTACTGGCATAACAGAGAGATCCCACCTGAGATGTTTTCTACACGGCACAGTGGTGGGGGCGCCATCATGATTTGGGGTGCGTTTTCCTTCAATGGAACAATGGAGCTTCAGGTTGTGCAGGGGCGTCAAACAGCAGCTGGCTATGTGGAGATGTTGCAGCAGGCATCCCTCATGACTGAGGGCCCTCGTCTGTGTGGTAATGATTGGGTTTTTCAACAGGACAATGCTGCAGTTCACAACGCCCGCCTGACAAAGGAGTTCTTCCAAGAGAATAGCATCACTCTTTTGGACCATCCTGCATGTTCCCCGGATCTAAACCCAATTGAGAACATTTGGGGATGGATGGCAAGGGAAGTTTACGAAAATGGACATCAGTTCCAGACAGTGGATGCCCTTCGTGAAGCCATTTTCAACACTTGGAGCAATGTTCCCACTAGCCTCCTGGAAACACTGGCATCAAGCATGCCTAAACGATTGTTTGACGTCATCAACAAGAATGGTGAGCTACTCATTACTGAGTCCTTTTTTTGGCACTTTGATTTCTGTTTTGGGGGTTTTGGAGGTTTTTTGAGCTATGGTCTTAAACTTTTGATCAGCTGAAAAAATCATGTTTGAGTATAAATGCAGTTTTCAATTAATTCCCCGCTCAAATGTTTTTGTCTCTTATGCTGATTTCTTCTTTTAACATTGTGAAGCTCTACTTAGAACCTTCTTAAGATCCAATAATGCTAAATGCAAATTCTTGCAATTTTTTGACTGGTCTTAAGATTTTGATCAGGAGTGTATATATATGTGAGACAGTCCAGCACATAACAGCAGGGTGCAAGATACTGGCAGGAAAAGCGTACATGGAACGACATAACCAAGTGGCAAACATAGTGTACAGAAACATGTGTGCAGAATATGGACTGGAAACCCCGAGATCAAAGTGGGAAACACCCCCAAAGGTGGTGGAGAACGCCAGAGCTAAGATCCTGTGGGACTTCCAGATCCAGACAGACAGAATGGTAATGGCAAACCAACCAGACATTGTCGTAGTGGATAAACATCAGAGGAAAGCCGTTGTGGTAGATGTAGCAATAACAAGTGATTGCAACATTAGAAAAAAGGAGCATGAGAAACTGGAGAAATACCAGGGCCTCAGGGAGGAACTGGAGAGTGCCTGGAAGGTGAAGATCACAGTGGTGCCTGTGGTCATCGGGGCCCTCGGGGCAGTCACCCCCAAACTGGAGCAGTGGCTACAACAGATCCCAGGAACAGTATCAGACATCTCAGTCCAGAAATCTGCAGTACTTGGCACAGCCAAGATACCTTGCAGGACCCTCAAGCTCCCAGGCCTCTGGTAGAGGACCCGAGCTCAGAGGATAAGAACCACCCGCGGTGGGTGAGAAGGGAATTTTATATATATATACACATACATATATATACATTTTAAAAGATTTAACATAGAAAATCCTATTTCCTCTCTATTTAGTTTCAACTTTAAATACTGACGATCCTGTGAATACTTATTAGATTCTAATAAGACATGTTCCACTGTTTCCATCTGATTACAACAATTACAAGTCAAAGTTTTATGTTTCCCTATTCTGAAAAGAGAACTATAAAGTCCAGTCCATATCGCCACTATAAGTCAAGATATGACTACCTCTTCTTTCCGCCTTGCATTCATACAACTGTTACTCCCCACAGTCTTTTGAATTATACATAAATATCTGGTAGTATCATGATTATCCCATTGTTCCTGCCAAAGCTTAAGGATTTTATTTTGAATAATAGATTTCCCCTTACTTTTGCTGAAAGGAATACTTAAGTGACTAAAATCCTATTTCAGGGCCTGTTTAGCTAATGCATCTACTTTTTTATTTCCTTCTATACCTACATGTTTTGTTTGATCCAGACAAATCGAACAAAACATTTTTTATTATGTAGCTAAACTGATCAGTGATATATACTTAATAATATATCTAATCTATAAGATTAGATTTATGCGATATGATGATCAACAACCAGGATCAGACACTCGGGAGGGTGGGACCGGATCAATGGGTTCTGAGGAGGAATAAAGAAGTGAGTTCAGGGTGCCGAGGGAAAGGCAGTTCTGAGGTTCTTGGGTTTTACTTGCTGGCAGAGAGAGCGGAGCGGGGAGGGGTAAGGCACCACGGTGATGGAGAGGAGGAAGCGAGCAACTGCGGCATTGGAGAGTGGACAGGTCAGACAAGTCTTCAGGATGCAAGGGAGAGCTTGCCACGGGGTCTTGGAGATTACACCCAGCCACTTGGAGTCTGGACAGAACAGGTAACCAAAGGCTTCACGAAGGCGACACAAATAAAGACACTCTGGCACTGGGGTGTCTGCTTCATCTTCCTGAAGTACTCCTCCAGTCAAGGTAAGTGGCGGCAGGTGTGCAGGTAGAATCCACCAATCACGCCCACCGCGTGATTGCTGTTTATGAAGTTATGAAATAAACAAATTTGCTGCATTTTACTGGAAGAAAATTGTGTTGCGGAGGTTAAATAACATCTGTTTAACCTCTACAACAATCTAAAGTGGCTTGAAAGAATGAAAGACTCAAACAGCAGGATAACCCGCTGGTAGCTGGCAATGCAACCATTCCGGTTTGATGTTCATCACATTCCGGGGAAGCTGAACACTACTGCCGACTACCTGTCACGCTGGCCCATGGAGTTTCCAGAAGAGGGGGAGTGTGTGGAGGTTCCTCCATCTTTTTATGGAGAAGATGGAGTTAGTATTTCTTTTTTCAGTGTTAGTATTTAGTTAATGTTTTATATTGATAATATTTATATTGGTTATATCACTTTTTCTTTGATGGTGGGTTTTTGGTATTAAGTTGTTTACTAGATTGGGTGCACACATTTTAGTAAACGCTTGGTTTATTTAGAATATTAACTATTTTGTTTTTGGTTGAAATGAAGGACTGGCTGGGAGGAGTTGATTGTCTCAAACCAATAATTGGAACGAACCATCAGGCTGCGGGAAGCAGGGAATTTGATGTGGAAGACTCCTCCTCTTGCCCTATTGACATCTTCCTTTCGCTCTATTGTTATATTTATGGTGTTAGGTTGTTTTGTTTTATAGTTGTGTTAAAGTAAAATGTTGTGATTTGAATTTGTTATTTATGTTTATGTATTGGTTGTTTTTGTTTGTTCCCCCACCCCTCCTTGTGTGTGTGTGTGTAGGCTAGCCTTTGTGTATAAATTCCCCTGTGTGTTCATTGAGAAGAGTCAGTTAGTTTTGTTTGTTGAGTTGGTATGCTTTAGTTGATTATTTTTTGGGCCCATTTTTCTTATATTTCTTTTTGAAATTTGTTGTAAAAACATCTTTAAACTCTTTTGAAAAATTAAATGGTTATTTTTATATATGCCTTTGTCCTTGAGTTTGCTGGTCGGACCATCACAGTTGGTGTCAGAAGTGGGATCCTCCAGTTAAGGACAAAGGTATATTTCTTAATTTTTTCCATCACACAAATGCTGGAAAAAATTCTCTGATTTTTCTCTTCATAAGCATATGTTTGAGTAAAATGAACATTGTTCTTTTATTCTATGAATCACTGACATGTCTCTTAATTTTGTTTGTGAATGTATGTAAATAAGCAGTTAGATTTAGAAAACATACCAACAAATATCTTCTCATGGATCTTAGCCCTGCTGGGGGCTAAGCAGCAAATCCTAGCATTTCCCCTGCTAAGATGTCCATTGAAAAGTGTGAGGGCAGAAGACCTGACCATCTGGTTGTGTCTTGGGCCTATTTCTCACCACAAGTTAGCTCACTGGAAATCCCCTCAATAGACACTGTATAACTGTATATGTTTCCCTTATGAATTTGACCTCAGTGCACATAATGTCTATTTCCTTGGCTCAGGACACAGTGGGCCATGCCACACAGATTGTGCTGTTTCAGAAGTAGGTCATTACTACTGCACACATTTAAAAAAAAATGTTTAACCAATATGAATAATGAACAGAACATGGGTCAATTGTTATCAATCAGTGACATCCAATCTGTTTCTCAATTCCAAGCCTCAGGGAACACTGCCTTGCATGTTTTATACCTGACGTCTATAAAAGGGTGAAAAACAGCCTTCTGTCGCACTTAATAGAATGAAGAGAAGGTCCTGGAATCAGCTGTTCTGGAAAAGAGATAGCTAATATATGCAAGGTTGTGAGGTCTGGGATTGAGAAACACTGGACTGAACTGTTGTGAAGTGATGCTGACTATAAATTGATGAAGATATTCCTTTTTTTATTAATTATATTTACACCCTCTCAAGAAACTTTACAAATAAATTTTAACTGATTTAGCTCTGTCAACTTTCAAATGTAAAAGCGTGCAGACTTCTAACAACAGTTGGTTCTCTTCTGATGATCAGCACACATGCATATGAAGACAAGAGCTTAAAGCTCATCGCTGTCTATCTGGAGGACACAGCTACCATTGTTTGTAAGCTTCAGACTATAAACACTGTTTTTTTTCTGAGACTGAGAGTCAGTCTAACAAACTATAAAATAACTCAGGAGCAGACACTGCTGTGTGGACAGAATCTTAACAATGTTTTGCTGTTGGTGAAGACACTTTGACTTCTCATAATAATATATCTGCAGCATCTAAACTCAGCAAGCTGATCTCTCACCATTGTTTCATCATCATCATCGCCACCCAGCCATGGGATACAGTGCACCATTGTCTTTGCCTGCTGTTGTCACAACAACCCAGTGTGAGCTCGCCCTCGCAGTGAACATAGTTACAGTGAACCAAACAGAACATGGTGCCTCATTTAGTCTGAGACAAGCTATGTCTGATTGCTTCTGGTCTGAACCATTGTGGCCTGGAATCTATGGAACAAACAGACATATTTACAGGTAGAATCTCCTTCTACATTTAATACTACAGTGCATTTAAATACATGTTTGTGCAGGAGCTGCTTCCACACATGGTGAATATGCCAGGTATGTGACCCAGGGGCACTATATAGGTGGGAAAAGTTATGACAATTCCAAGGGCCCCTGACCAAGAGGGGCACTTTTTTTTGTTGATGTTGTTGTTCATAGAAATTTTAAAAAATGGGGCCCTGTCAATTACAAAATTAATTTTATTGTGTTTTCCAAAATGGTTTTTATGAGTAAAAATTAAATATTATCCCAAAATGCCCCTGGATTTGCATGTATGGCACAGTAATCTGTGAAAAATCTATTTCCTTGGCCTTCTCCCAGTGGTTCTTTCCTGCTTGGAACACTTGATGAGTAGGGTTAGGGTTGTAGCAGTCAGTACAAGACAAGAATGACTGTGGCAGTCACTATGCTGCTAAGAAAAATACGTAAAAATAAAGTTGGGTTTAAATAAATAAAAGAAAATTAGGTTTTCAAAAAATATGAAGAGAGAGAAAGGTAAAAGTGTCAATTTTGTACCTTGTTTTTCCCTGAGAGGTGAGTAGACTGTGAGATTATCAATCATACAGCATAGTTAACTTAGATACTGTTTGCCTCCATTTCACTAACATTTAATGAATTAAAGAAAGAAATTACTAAAATATTCATATATTTAACTTGTCCCTGAACCTTTTTATCACACTTAACAGATGAGTCAGTCAACAGCAGCTTTAACCCACGTCCCTCCTGACCTATCCTTTCGTAAGTGAAATTAGAGCTGCACTATGTAACTTATAAAAATATATTTTTTTTACATATTTGTTAAATCTTCTATTATATTGTAACAGTATGGCACAGTAATCTGTGAAAAATCTATTTCCTTGGCCTTCTCCCAGTGCTATCTAGAAACAACTAATAAGAGACAGGAGAGTTTTAGTGTTGTCAATCTCATGTGGCTGCTATGCTGGAGCCAACACAGCTTGTTGTGGATGCTCAGTCTCGTTAGCATAGCTACCAATGACAGCAATAAACATTTTTCTCGTAATGATAAGTTGTTTCTCCACCTTTAGCACATTTAGCAGTGAATGAATGAGGTTCATAGACAGCACTAAGACCGACCTACTGGTTCTGATTGGTTGTTTTGGTTAGGACGTTGCATTTCTTTAACTAGCAATAGTAGGTTAGGGAGGAGGTGGAGGAGATTGATTGTTTTCACAGATTATCTCTCTCATAACAAACTGTCACAACATGGTGACAGCTTTAATAAATATGGAATAAACATTTTTTTATTAAAGTGAAATTTCAGTAATCTAAAACGAATAGAAAAAAATTAAGCAACCTACTTGCAATACTGCATGTAAAATTCATGAGCAGTAAATATTGTCTTAGTATCAGTACTAGACCAAAGAAAGCAAGGTAGTTGCAAGCTTTTAAAATTGTGACGCTTTTATTGGGTCAGATTACAAAATTTGTAACAGTAGCTGCATGGGGGGATTTAATTTTGCATGTGTGTGTGATGGGGCCTCCAGATGGGTCGTAATGGGAGTGTGACTGTTCATCCCTGATTACTTGATTTCTTTGAATAGTCTTTAGCATTTCTTTCAGCCTCATCTTTTGATCTTTTGACTAAACTTTTTTTATTTTTTGAAATCTTACATGCATGTCTTTTGTAAGGACACAACATTCCTCTAATTGTGTTGGCTACATAATGACTTGAAGGGCTCTCTTTGTATGTGAACCAAATTCTTGTCTAATCATTCACTGGGCCTTGATTTGCTCTCTGGCTCTGGCCTTGGATGTTTGTGTCTTTTGTTAATGGAGCTGGCAGCCCCTGTCGCTGCACCAGTAATTAGACAGTGCCATTCATTCAGAAACAAAAGGGCTATGGCTACACTAAGGTTGTGATGTTGAACAAGATGCTCACTGACCTTCCCCCAACTGCTACCAGGACTGTTTCTGGGGAATGAGACAACATGATGGGAGGACCTGGATTACTGGCCAGGACAAACTCCCTTAAAGCTTCCTAGACTTAGCCAGTTTTTCTGTTGCATTGTAGAAAAGGATGTTCCCAACTTTGGCTATATACCAGAGGACAAAGACAGAAATCCTAAAGACCTATGGGATGTTTCATGACCTATTCTGGTCAAAAATGGTCATTATGACCACTCAGAGAAAGTGACTGACTATGTATTTCTTTCTCAAACACTTTGGTAGGATGTAATAAAAAAGTGTTTTAACCTCATTTTAACTTTATTTTCTGTATTTCATTTTAATTTGATCTAAAGTTGGATCAAATTTAGATGTTAATGTTTTCCTATATAGCACATGATAGTAATTCGACACTGTTGAATTATAGTCAGAATGGTTGATTTTTGGTTGAAGTCGACAACTGACGTTTAATGATTGTTTAATGGATCAACCATTAAACAATCATCCAATTCAAGCCAAGTAACTAATGTTGAAAATGTGTCATTGAATCAATGTTGTTTTGTGGTTGAAATCTAATGAATCAAATGCCAGTGTCTAATCAACATCTGATCAATGTTTAATCAACGTATGCTGTTTTGTCGCACCCCATCCCCTGTTCTCCTTCTCATCGGAGCTCTGGGTTATCATGTTTTAAATTAAGCACTGTTGAGGACACTGGGTAGTGATTCCTTTCTTTACATCTATCCCCACTATTTACATGCCTGGGATGTCCCAACAACACAGCCACTTCGCTGTTGGCCTTTTTGCAAAAAATGTTACTTCAATGTTAAATTATGGTGACCATAAAGGTTAAATTTATGGTAAAGGTTGATAACTGAAAAAAAATGTAATTCTAGCCAATTAACTAATGTTGAAAAGATGTTATTGAATCAATGTTGTTTTCTGGTCGAATTCTATTGATTGAATTGCCAATGTATAATCCTGTTTTTCATACCACTCCTCAAGGCACACTGCCCTGCAAGTTTTAGGCATTTCCCTAATTCAGCATACATGATTTTAATTGGAGGCTGATAAACAGGCTTTTGCTGAATTGCACTCATGCAGGTCAGTTTGAGGATCAGTGTTGGAAAAAACTGCAAATCAATTGTAAATACAAGTATGATGTTTTTTCCATCCCTCGTCATCCCCTTTCCCTCTCCTCCACTCACCCTTTCCTGGGGGGTGAGTGGGGTGCTCTTTTCACCCCTCCGATCACTGTCCTTGAGGCCACCAACATAAAATGTTCTGACCCTGGTGGGGGTTAATCATGTTTCAAATATACTACATGGGCTGCATGGTGTAGCTTGGTCTTCTGTGTCTGGTGTTTCTGAGGCCCCTCAGTCAGTCATGCAGGCACTGCAGCAGTGCCAGTCTGCCTACTCACAAGAGCCTTGGAGTAGTTCTGGAAGGGTTAAGGTCAGGGGTAAAAAGGGCCTTCAGATTCCTGGTGGAGTCATAAAAATTGTGGCTGCCACATGTTCTGATGGGTTTTCAGGCTCTACTATTCTGTTTGAGCCATTAGAGTCTGGATTTGTTTGCTTTCCCTGCCTTGGTTCAGGTAATTAGGGGTACATCTTATGTGCCCATTATTAATGTTAGTTCGACTGAGGCAACAGTGCGGAGGTATATACCTCCGCACTGTTGTTGGCACACTAAATGTTAATGTTGTTATTCTCCCTGCATAAATTACTGAAGTCCCAGCAAAAGTAGCCACAATGGTGTTCCAGGTGTTCCTTTGGGCTGTTTAAATGGAACCAAATGCTTTTTTGGGCTCTGTAAAGCGCCCAGCACATTCCAGTGGTTAACGCAACGGACAGAACAGACAGACAAGGACAGAATTTCTCTGGGGATCAACAGTGTCAGTCTGTCCTGTTATATTTTGATGACATTGTTGTCTTCACTTCAAGTGTGGATCAACATCTGGAGCACTTTAAAGTGTGTCAAGAAAATCCAAGATCATCCCACTTCCCTATGCTGGAGATTTTAGTTAACAGCAACAATAAATAAAGTTGTCTTTAAAATTAGTCACACAAGTGATATCTAGATCCAACAGTAGACCCAGACTTCAATTAAATAAATCTGGTTGTGTGTGTTGTTTTTGTCTCTGGCAAACTTAGCTTTAATTATACTTATTTTTTCTATCTAATCATGAGAAATCATAGTCAGAGAGAGAGATGAGACAGGAAGAGCAGGTTTCCTGAAAAATGAGGAAGTAAGTTTCCAGCTTGCAGATGTATAAAAATAGCTGAGACTATTCCTTTTTTCAAAGCATGAAAGTTGTAAAGGATGAAATCTAAACATTTTGAGTAATTAGATAAGATTTAAAGTAAAGTATTTATATTAATATTGGTTGACTTAAAACAATACTTAAATTTACACTTACACTTGTGGGAACACTTACAAGTAAAACAAGTAACTGTAACTTTGGTATCAAATACACCGCTCAAAAAATGAATAACACTCAAATAACACATCCTAGATCTGAATGAATGAAATACATATGAAAACAATTTCCACCTCTTGTCTATTCCATTTGCACAACAGCAGGCGATATTGATTGTCAATCAGTGTTGCTTTCTAAGTGGACAGTTTGATTTCACAGAAGTTTGATTTACTTGGAGTTATATTGTGTTGTTTGAGTGTTCCCTTTATTTTTTTGAGCAGTATAATTACAGTAATAGATTGTTCTTGGGTTCTTTAGAACATCTGTAATAACTCACGTTATGATTATCATAAGAGTAATAAGTTATGGTGATCATAAAATTTTAAATGAATGCTAAATCAAAGAAACTAAAAGGGTTATGAATGTAATTTTGACATTGAACTTGAAATGGAGTAAAACATGTAAATGCAATTAAAGATCACAGATGATGTGTTAGAGGTAGATAGTAGGTGAAAGGTTAGGGGTAAAATGGGAACTAACGGAAGAGCAGAGATGACCAACGCCTTATTTGGAGATAGATGGTTGAACAACTTAAACGTTTCAAGGAAAAGCCAAGGGAGGATTGTTGAGCAATCCTGAGACATTAGCACAGACATCAGGATAAAAATGTCTCTAAGACTGTGATGGATATGGATCATCTGTCCAAGCAGTCAGCCAATGAAACAGGCACAGCAACAGTGTTATCCAATGCAAATGCACCAAAAGGGTGAATAAACCCTATAAAAGGTGAGAGCAAAAGAGGAATCTTTGGTTGGATCCTCCAAGCAGCTTCAAGCCAAAACGGAGATGGACAAAGAACTCTGCAGCTGAAGAAGAGCTGGGGCCACAGAGCTGAAGAGTGTCCTGTGGATCGGGACCAATCTGTCTGCCCCGCAACATGTGGCTTCAAATCACACTTCTCTCATCAACTGGGATCAGACCCCAAAGACTCCAAGGAAAAGATGAAGATCAAGGCAAAGATAAAGACCCAAGTCCTGTGTGACCTCACCATCGACGCGGAGATAAAAGCTCATCAGACCAACAGAGATCCCTGCCTTCGTCAATCAACCTCCTCCTCCCGCTGCAACACCTTCTTCATCATCGAGCCATTTCTGGGATTCGAAACACCAAACTTTGTCCGTCTGTCATTTTGGGGTTTAGACGTCTTGCCCACATGCAGAACACCACAGGAGAAGAAAGTTAGTTTAAGATATTTATTACAATAATAACGCAATGATCCGGGTCCAACGGGGTATCACGGCGGTGGTAGCTCACTACAACACAGCCGAGAGAAATGATGAGTTCAGGTGTCGTCGGAAATTGTATAGTGTGAGAAAAAAACTTCTTTAGTTTGCTTACCTGAGCAGGAATGTCCCCTTTCTTTGGGGTTTTGTCAGTGGCAGGTTGCAGGAAGTGGAGCACGGCAGCAAGATGCAGGACACTAAGGTCGCGGTGGAGGGCGGCAGGTTAGTCGGAGGTCGGTGACAGAGTCTGACTGCCCACCAGAGGAGACTGGATGCTTGAGATCCAATGGAGATAAGGGGGATGAGACTCAGGCAACCAGTGTGTAATGACCATGGCGTCACAAGGGAGGCTTAACCATAAGCCTGTGTTGAGTTCTTCGGGAAGTTCAAAGAAACAACTCGGAAGTGTGCACCTGGAGAGCGCAGAAAAAACAAGAAAAGCTCAGAATAACGCAGAGGTAAGACTCAGAGGCTAGCTCCAAGGGGCTCAGAGTACCATGTGATGATAACACTCAGGCGTCGACGTGTTGGCAGCCATATCCCTATATCCTCCAGATGATGATGAGTAAACACCGACAGGTGCGCCGAATGATGAGCACGCCCCTCCAGGCAAGTGTATCTGGTGTTATCTTGTGGCCAATGTGGTGGCCGGCAGCAGAATCAAAACAAACAAAAATAAGAACCTCCCAGAACATGACACCACCTCCCCTTTAACAGTTGCCAACTGGCGGCCGAGAAGAGCTGGACGGGAGTGAAGACTGGTCATCATCAATGAGCGAGGGATCCAGAATAAACAACCCAGGAAACCAGGACCGATCCTCCGGACCGTATCCCTCCCAATCATCGAGGTACTGCGAACCACGACCCCGTCGACGGGAGGCCATGATTCGGCGGGCAGAGTAGGCCGGGTGGCCATCAACGAAGCGGGCGGGAGCAGGGGGCTCGGAAAAAGGGCTCAGAGTGCTAGTCCGGACCAGTTTGATTTGGGAGACGTGGAGAGTAGGGTGGACTCGCAGGGAAGCTGGAAGGCGAAGACGGACTGCAGACGGACTGATGGTGCTTTCAATGACAAACGGGCCAATGAACCTGGGGGAGAGTTACTTTGATATGGATTTCAGGGGAATGTTCCGAGATGAAAGCCAAACCTGTTGTCCGGGGGCATAACTTGGAGCGGGTGTCTGTCTACGATCTGCCAGACACTTGTTCTGGTCAGCGGTGTTGTTGAGGGGGTTGACAGTATTTCTCCAGACGTTCAGGCAGCGGCGGATGCGGTGTTGAACCAACGAGACGGAGATGCTCTTCTCATCGGTGGAGAGTAGTGGCGGTTGCTAGCCTAGAGATGCTTCAAAAGGAGACAGACCCATGGCAGTAGAAACATGTAAATTATGAGCATACTCTACCCAGGGAAGAAACTGACTCCAGTCAGTGGGGCTGGTTGATGAGAAACCACGGAGAGTGGATTCCAACTACTGGTTCATGAATTCGGTCTGACCATTAGTTTGTGGATGAAAACCAGAAGTTAGCCTTACCTTGGCTCCCAGCGAAGCACAGAAAACCTTCCATACTTGTGAGACAAATTGAGGTTCTCGATCAGACAAATCTCCTGTGGGATCCCATGCAGACAGAAAACATATTTGACGAGGAATTGTGTGGTTTGAAAAGCTGTGGGGAGTTTTCTGAGAGGAATCAAATGACAGGCTTTAGAAAAACGGTCAATAACAGTGAATATAGTGGTGAAACCCTTAGACATGGGTAAGTCGTTGACAAAATCAATGGATATATAGGACCAGGGTCGTTTGGGAATAAATAACGGCTGAAGGAGACCAGAGGGGGGATAGATGGGAGGCTTTATTTCTCGAGCAAACGGTACAGGCTAAAACAAACTCCTTAACGTCCTTATGGATGGACGGCCACAAGAAACTGCAGTTAATAAGTGCGATGGTACGACTGATCCCTGGGTGCCCAAAAAACCTGGATGAATGAATCCAATGAATAAAACGGGCTCGGACTGCTGAGGGAACATAACTCCTTTGAGGTGGACACGAGGGGGTGTTCGGTTTGGACTGCTGTGCTTGCTTGATGAGATCTTCTATCTCCCAAGTGACTGTAGCTAAAGTGCAGCTAGGCGGTTGAATGGTGGCGGGATCCTATTCTGCATCATCTGGGGAACATAAGCGAGACAGAGCATCAGGCTTTACATTGCAAGAGCCTGGGCGGTACAAAATGGACAGATTAAATCAGGAGAAAAATAGGGACCAGTGGGATTGACGGGGATTAAGACATTTTGCGGACTGGATGTATGACAGATGAATTATTTCTTTGGGTCGGGTTGAATTAACATGGGGGCGTTGGAAAACGGAGACTTGAGTGATTGAAACGCCATCTTCACCTCCGAAGTCCAGTTAAAAGGGGTCTTAGTGGACGTGAGAGCGGTTAGCGGTGAGGCCATCTGGCTGTAATTGCGGATAAAACGCCGGTAAAAGTTTGCAAAACCAAGGAACCTTTGTAAATGTTTGCGAGTCTCGGGGGTCGGCCACTCCCGAACCGCTCAGATCTTTTCTTCTCTTGGTCTGACCTGCCTGTCCTCAGTAATAAAAACAAGGATGTAGACAGAAGACTTATGAAATTCACATTTCTCTGCTTTCACATACAGTTAATTCTCCAAAAGCCTTTGCAGTACAAGCCGTACATGTCGCTTGTGTTCTTCAGGGGACTTGGAATAAATCAGAATGTCGTCCAAGGAAACAAAGACGAATATATTCAAAAAGTCCCTTAATACGTCGTTAACTAAGGCTTGAAAAAAGGCAGGAGCGTTGGATAAGCCAAACAGCGTAGCCAGGTATACAAAATGACCAATGAGTGTTTTGAATGCAGTTTTCCACTCGTCACCTTGACAGATGCGAAGTAGATCTAATTTAGTAAACATCTTGGCGTCGTGAACTGGCTCGAAAGCTGATGCTAACAGGGGAAGGGGATACTTGTTTTTAACGATGATTTGGTTTAAACCTCGGTAGTCAATACAGGGGCGGAGTGAACCATCTTTTTTACCTACAAAAAAAAAATCCTGCTCCTAGGGGAGAGTATGACGGGCGGATTATGCCGGCAGCTAATGAGTCCCTGAGATAATTCTCCATGGTTTCATGCTTGGGTCAGGAGATTTATAAGCGACTGGATGGTAGTGGCGCACCGGGGAGGAGATCAATAGCACAATTGTACGGTCGATGAGATGGTAAGGAAGCAGCCTTAATTTGAGAAAAACTTGAGTTAGATCATGGTACTCAGGTGGAACGCCGGCCAGATCCAGCGGGTCAACCTCATGTGGTTTTGCCAGCGGTGAACCCGGGGTAACTGTGGAGCGGAGACAGGATGCATGGCAGGGGATTGATCAGGATTCAATTTTTTGATTGAATCCTGGTTTCAGCGTCTCTGGTGTCATCTTGTGGCCAATGTGGTGGCCGGCAGCTGGATCAAAACAAGCAAACACAAGAACCTCGCAGAACCTGACACAGCATATACCTGAAATATTTTAGGAGTAAAAATAGTTTCCTAATTCTATTGTATTTCAGTAATATAAAATGCATGCAAATAGTATGGTTAAACACTAAGTAATTCAAAACATACTGTTTAATGCTTAAGAAAATGTCTTAATACGTTTGATTATACTTTGGAGAAGGCTTTTTAAAGTTGTAATGTTTCACTGAATTGTTGAACCACTCACCAAAGAATTAATTGTTTTAATAACAGACAGACTCCTTGTCTGGATAGCAGTTAAGGGAGTGCAATCCTGTCTATCTGCAAAATCCTCCTTTGAAATTTATGTAAGTTCACCTTCTCGTAAAGTCTACCCAAAATGTTCATGCTAGATCCAATATTTCTTATGTCTACAGATTAATGTGTCTATTGTTATGCTAACTAAACTTATATTCTCAACATTCCTCCTTTTGATCTCTAAAACAAGAGATCACCTACCACACTTGCCCATACTTATCAGGGAGGAAACACAAAAGAAAGTATAGGGAAAAATCAACCAGAACTCTTCAAACATTACACATCAGCTCCACCTCTCCACCCTCCAAAGCGCCACAAAAGAGCATTTGATAAAGAGGTGGTGCTGGTGGAGCACAGCACAAACGAACTAGAGTAAAAAGAACACAATAGAACTGAAAATACTGCAGAGAAAACTACCAGCCTCCTGGTAACCACCTTCTAAAAGAACAGGACTTGTCAACCTTAGTTAAATCAAAAAGAAGGAAAAAACACATCACATAACATCATTACAAAACCATGACAAAATATAAAACCTTCCATGTCACCTAAAAAGCAATCAAATTCAACCGTTCACACAGCAAATAACCATACAGTAAAATATTCCAGTACAGTAACAACATCAAAACATAACAATGCTATGGAGAGAAAAAGAAAAAGAACAATAATACAGATACAGTCACAAAATTATATGCTAAACAATAATGTTCTTTCTCTATTATAGTTATGGCTTCATTTTCGTAAAATGTTCCAGAAAAATACAAGTTCGTCGGTGAGCCTAGAAAAAATGAAGGAAAAGGGATAAAGACTTGAGACAAAAATGTTCACAACAGTTCGCAAGAGTTCCAGACTGAAGCTCGTACGGAGAGAACCCTGTAGATTGATTAATGGACATCCTAACAGACATCAAAGCAACAGGCAAAACAACTACCCCATTAAATTTGGTCTGTGCACAGATTTTAGTCAATTTTCTTAATTACTGTGATTCAAACTTTGAACTTTGCCTGGTGATTGTGAATGACATACTGTACCAAAGACTGTGTTCATCCCAGCATTTGTTCCACTTTCCAGGGCTCCTGATTCCTGAAATGTGTAGCATCAACCTACCTGATTAGTTCCTGGAATCCATGACTGGAATATAATGAGTAATCAAGCCCTTGATGACAGTTTTACTGTCCTCCTTTTTAGGTGATCATGCTTGCAGCCATCCTGAGAAATGGCTTCAACACACATCAATACCTACCTGATTCCTCTCCATGTGCTTCCTGGAAAAACATTTACTCACATAGTCGAAGGGAGAATCACTTTACCAGCCGGACCTCTCCAGAGGTGTGACAGGTTATGACTTGGGGCCTGGGCCATGACTTGGGCCATGACTTGGTTTGACCTGTCACACACAAAAAAATGACAGGCCAAGCCCAGAGATTACTTTAGTGGCATTTATTTTCTATCAGTGCAGTGAAGCAAAGATGGCAGGTGCAAAATATTTACAAAAAATGTCCAAATCAGGTTAAAATGAAAACAGCACAGCAGTACCTTCAAAGTCCAGATGTATCACCTCCAGTGTGGCACTTCTAGAGTCCAGGTGCAGACTCCCTTGCTGTGGAACAGAGCCCTGCTTTTAAAGCGACAGGCTCTGCCTACAGAAAGTCCAATCAAGCAAAAAACAAAAACAAAAAAACTAAGTAATTACTTCTAACTCAAAAAAATTCTTAATGTATAAATAATAATAAGAAGAACAAATAAATAAATACATTTGTAATCAAAATACACTCAAATAGAAAACAGCCAGCACATTTTGACGACAGCACCACATCACGCAATCCGCTCCCGGTGCGCCACAAACCAGAAACAACTGCACTCAAAAAGAAAGCCGGGAAAATGTTTGACTGAAAACAGATTAGAATGAATGCCAACTGAATGGAGAACACCACGTGTTCACCCACAATGAACCGTCTCAGGTTAAGCTGCAAAAAATAAGTTAATGATTGTGCTAGTGATGGTGAGATGAAGCCTCATGAGGCATTGAACCACTTGAGCCAACTGGTTTGAGAAAGGGTTCATTTCTTGAAGCTTCATGTGCACACAAAACCACCTACTGGCCAGGTGTATAATCACAGCCAGCTGTATCAACACATGTGATGCATTGAATTTTTGTCTATTATTGCTCTTGGGAATGACTTCACAAAAGATGTAGGATGAAATAATTTGTCTAAATTATGTATATACATATGTGTACAATAAAATATTGTTTGAATGTATTCTCTGTGTGTATTTTTTCCCAAAATAGTAGTGTCATGTGAAATGGCATGTTGTGAAATAATGTTTTTCTGTGACTCTAGAAAAATGGCCTGGGCTTAATCAGGCAGAGGACAGTGAAAGTGCTTGTGGAACTAGGGAGGGGTAGTGAATAGGGTAATGCTTGTGTAACTTGGATGATTTCATGCATTTTTATTAAGAAACAACAATTTCTCCACAGTTTTTGGTTTCAAACGATTCCTCTTTTTTGACACAACTTCTCCAGCCTTTGAAAAGACACGCTCACATGGCACAGATGATGCTGGCGTACATAAATAAATAAGTGCAAGTTTGTACAGATTGGGGTACAGTGACCGATGATTAGCCCAGTACTCCAGGGGGTTCTCCAGCCTGCTTATGTTTGCCTCTGACAGGTAGCACTGGACCTCTACGGTGGCATCTGCTGACACATTTTGAGTCCTCTTTGCCTCCATGACACTAGTGTCCAATCTTTGCCAAATGGAAACCACAGGTCAAGGCAGCGAGGCCTCGGACGTCATCGTTTTTGGCTTCTCCCCTAAATGAAGCAAGCTTCGATACGCGCTTTACGGAAACATCCCCTCCATTACTCGACACACGCTTCGAAGCCTCGGCACATCCCGTAACATCACTTGATTGTGCATATTTGTGAATATGTGCGGGCTGGCTAGCACAGACTCTTTAATTAGATGACAGCTCGTGACGGCTCATCCGTCACAAGAGGCCATCCTGACAAATGGCTCCTCTTGCTTTCCAAATAGATAGTTCTTCTGGCAAAACCTGTTGATGTTGGATGATTTTATCAAGGTAGTTCTGTTCCACCTGTTCAATGTCAATACTTCCTTTCTCCCCCTGTTTTCTGAACTATGTCAAAAGAGCTTTAAATTTCTGAAAGCTAAGCTAACAACAACACCTGTCTCAGCCTATGCAGATTTCACTCAACCAATTATCTTGGAGGTTGACGCCAGCTGTGGTGGCCTGGGAGCAGTCCTCTCTCAAATGCAGGCAGGCAAGATGAGATCCTTAAGTGAGCCATGACCGACAAGTTTACAAAGTATTCGTTGGGGAACAAATGTATTGTGTACACTGATAACAATCCTCTCAGCCATTTATCCACTACTAAATTGGCTGCTACTGAACAGAGGTGAACTGCTCAGCTAGCCGTTTTTGATTATGAGATCAAGTACCAGTCAGGGCAGTGTAATATAAATGCTTATGTACTTTCTCATGATCCACCAGATGTGAAAGCCATGCTTCTGGGTACAGCTATGCCTAAAGCATTGCAGGAAGCTTTGGGATTTTAAAAGGTTGAGGCAACTGTTGAGGCGCTTACCAAGGACAAATACACACATATGCTTCTACACACATTACACTCTCATACTTTCACACAAAGGCCTTTGTATTTGTAACAGATACAGAAACTGAATCATCTCCTCACTCTCATCTCCAAGGAAATAGAGATTTAGGTGACGCAGGACATCTGATGACCACTGGGCGTGTTCTTAGATCATAAGCAACAAATCTTCACGTTTTTAATTACATTCTGTGTAGACTCGGGGCCCCGTTTTCACTTCTAGTCTGTGATGGTAAGCGTCTCTTTTTTAGCGCTAAAAAAGAATAAAAAACGTAAAGTCTGATTATTTTGTGTTGGCTGATTTGCTGCTCATGCGCTTGCACGTTTTTGGTCTATCGGGTTTAGAATACATGATGTTTTTTCACAACACAACCCAAGCAGTTGTTGCAGTTTTGCCACAGCATACTACAGATGAACTTTATACTTTGTAGCAGACTGGTCCCCTTTTGCAGTACTTGTTGGTGTTTTGGAGGAAATGACAGCATCCCAGTCGAGAGGAGCAGGCTTAGCTGTCCCCACCTATGTTGGTTCTGCTTTGGCAGTGGGACCGGTTGGTTGAGAGAAATGGAGTTCTTTATTGAAAGGTATTTAGATCAGATGGTAGTGATGCTGTGTTCCAGTTGATGTTGCCAAGTGTGCTAATTAAGGATGTTCTGATCCAAGTCATGAAGAACATAGTCACCAGGGAGTGGAACGAACTTTGGTGCTCTTACTGATCTCACATGACCTCTGATGTCCACCCTAAAGCTCATGGCTACATGGGGCATTTACCTGCATCACATCCTAATGAAATTCTGGCCATTGATTATACCACCTTACAGCCCACCCAGAATGGCTTGGAAAATGTTTTGGTCTGGACAGATGTTTTTAGTAAATATACTGTTGCTGTCCCCACACAGGATCAGTGACCTGCCACAAAAATCAGGTCTTTTGTGATTTTTATGATTATTATTCTAACAATTATTCAGCTTCATGTAATGACTGTCATTAGAGTCTGGGATATCAGGCATGAGGACACACTGCATCCTTGCTGTCAATGGAAAGATCCACTCTGTTGAATCTCTAAGGTCTCACACCACCAAATTTCACTCTATCTCCTGGAAAAATTGTTACCAAAATCTATGAGGACATTCCTTATGCATGTCAGGATTATATTGAGCTAAGAACAAAGAAATGGCATCCCAAGATTTTAGCTTCATATGCTGACAGCAGTATGATTGCATTCAGGAAGTACAGTGCATGTGCAGCACATTTTTACATTATTTTATGAATAAATGCTTGAGATCTATTTTTAGCTGGAACTGAGGTGGTTTCGGGGACAGTGGCAAGCCGCTGATGATTCCACTGCTTGGGGATCCCATCTCGACGGCCAGTCAAGATGGGACTGGCCGATCCCCAAGCATATCTCCAGCTTAGAGAAGCCTTTAGTGCTTGACTAGAAATGACTTGAACACTGCTCCGGCAGTAAGTGGAGTCATCCTTCTCTTTTTCCATGTTGTCCTATGGGAGGAGGACAGATGGACACCGGATGGACAGATATTTTTGTTATGAGTCTGTCAGCTGGCATCAAGTTGAACATTTGGGATCTCAGAATGAAACAGCTTGGAGCCATTTAGTCATGCAGTCAGCGCTGATCTCAGCAGTGTGTCCCCACCGCAGCGTAAGCTGTAGAGGTGGAGGGCTCTGTGTGGATAGTGCTAAATGGTGAGAGCTCCAGCTCAGCTGTGGAACATTCATTTTCAACTTCTCTGTTATGGGGCCTGCTGCACTCCTTGCAGCAGCATCACCCTCAGTTTCCTTCCATCATGTTTTCTGTTCATGAACCACTTGATGTGTCGTCTTTTTGGAGCTTTTGGCCTATTTTATGTTGTCAGGTTTAGTCTAAGGCCCATGTGTCAAACTCAAGGCCCGGGGGCCAAATCCGGCCCGCCGTAGCTTTTTATGTGGCCCTCCACAGACTAAACTAAATACTAAGCGTGATTAAATATTATGTTATCAATCATATCAATGCAGTTTTTATCTGTTTACTGCCAATTTATATCAATCAATCCCTCCAGTTTTTTGAGAATTTAGTTGATGTATGATTATAGTCCATGATTTATACAGCGAGTAAATAAAAAGCCTCATTCATTATTAGTTCCTGAAGGGACTGAAAAGATGTTCAAAAATATTATGTAATTTTAAGAATTTATTGACATATTAACAGTTTGTGAACAGGTTTATTCAACATGTTCTGGCACAACCGGCCCTTTAAGAGCCTTCATGATCTTGATTTGGCTCAAAACGAAAATGAGTTTGACACACCTGGTCTAAGGTAATCAATGATTTAAAAACAAGGCAAATCTTATTTTTGTATGAGGTCAAGTTTGTTTGAATAGACATTTTCTGTAGAAACTAAACTCATTGTAACAAAACTCATTATCGAATTATCTTTGATATTAAAATTTACATTATAATCTGAAAAATCAGTGTGACAAAGATGCAAAAACAGAAAAAGCAATATTTTTTTCTTTTAGTGGTGTTCCTGTTTATTTCTTTCTTCCTTTCTAAAATACTGATGAAAAAGAAGTACTACTCATATCCAAACTAAAGTTTGAAATGACTTCCAACATTTCAATATAAAAGTAAAATGGAAGTACATCATTCAAATGCTTATTCATAACATCAAACAGCTATTATGCTTTGTACACTTTTATTCACAGCCATCCTGAGTCTTTTTGTGCCTTGATAAATATAGAGGTTACGACTGGTGAAATGTGATAATGAATACAAGCAAAAGCTGTAAAAATACTAAATTAACTCATACCGACTCCATTCTTTTAAGAAAATGAGGGGAAATCTCAGCTGGAAACTGCAGCTTCAGGAAGGAGATATATCTCAAAGGTGGTTGCCATGGATATTAAAGGATTACTCAAAGAGACATGAAAGAATCAAAGCAACATTCCGGGTGTGTTTTTGATAAGGAAAAACCATTATAACATGATGTAAAGCTCAAAAAAGTTTGATTTGACATAAACAAACTTTCATATTTTCTCTCCAAAGAGATCAAAACAGGCTGCAGGTGGGCTATCAGAAACCTTCTACTATTAAAAAAAAGGTTTCTGGTTATTTCATTCACCCATTGATATCAGATGGACACCGGATGGACAGATATTTTTGTTATGAGTCTGTCAGCTGGCATCAAGTTGAACATTTGGGATCTCAGAATGAAACAGCTTGGAGCCATTTAGTCATGCAGTCAGCGCTGATCTCAGCAGTGTGTCCCCACCGCAGCGTAAGCTGTAGAGGTGGAGGGCTCTGGTGGATAGTGCTAAATGGTGAGAGCTCCAGCTCAGCTGTGGAACATTCATTTTCAACTTCTCTGTTATGGGGCCTGCTGCACTCCTTGCAGCAGCAGCAGCAGCAGTCCAGAAAGGCTCTGGTGAATGGTTGACACAGACAGAACAGCAGCACAGGAGTCCCTGCAGACTTGCAGAACAGCAGCAGCTGACTGACCAGATGCAGGATGTCCAGGGTCTCCCTGGGAATGCCAGTCGCCATGTACATTATGATGATGTTGCAGATGTTCTCAGGGATGACGCAAAAGCCATAAAGGATAGCCAAGGCCACCACAGCACAGTTCATCTGGCTCTCCAGCTGGATTTGCTTCTTGCTCCCTCGTACACAAGCTCGCTCAGCATGACGGATCTTTCTGGCAGTGACCAGTGAGCTGCAGATGGTAAACAATGTTGGCAGACAGAAGTAGCAGCCAAAGTACCACCAGAGGCGTGCACTGTCATACGTCAGCCCCAGGACGTACAGCATGTCTGGGAGCTCAGTGGAGATCTGAACCGCACAACGGTCACAGGGCATCACATCGGCGGCGTCACTGTCCTCTGTCACCAACTGTCGGATGAGTAGCTCAGGTAAAGCCAGCAGCAACGCTCCAACCCAAATCACTGCCAGCTTAGCCATGGTGGATGCCCAGTTCTCAATCATCTCATAGTACATCATCACATTAGTGGCTACACGAAAACGGTCAATGCACAGAGCGCAAAGTGTAAAGGTGGTGACCCCGAGAGACGCCACCTGGGAGAAGATCAAAAGCAGAATGTTAACTCACATAAACACCAATCCATGAACATCACAACACTTACACTGATTTGATGAACCTTTGCACCTGCCACAAAACATCTTAGACATAGTGAGCTAGCACCTGACAGGCATTTGCACACACAGAATTTCACTTGTATTTACCAAAGAAATATTTGCCTTTTTTATACTTTTGCTGCTGACAGTTGAATCAGAAACAACACAAACTTACTATATTGTTGTGAAATAATTTAGAATGCCAAAGGATAATGTCATCTCTGTTAATCTACAGACTGCTCCTATTCAATCCAGTATTTTATTTCACTAAAGCATGCTCACATTGTGCACCAGATGAATGAGTAGAATACTTTGGTTATTTTTTAAATCAAGTTTCTGAGAACAGAGAGGCACCTTAAAACACTTATTTCTTTAGTGACAGAGTGATTTAGAATTTAATTTTTTTACACAATTAAGATGACAAGTCTAAATCTTACTATATTTAATTAGGAATGTGGCATATCAACCCCTCTGGTACAAACAGAAACCACAGCAGGCTGGATACGATTTACAGCCGAATAGCCAGTTTGAACAGAAGCTTGCTTCATCACTGATGATCTGTCCAGATTCATCAGTGGATGTATTCGCACATAAACTCTGGGACATCAGTGACAGTGGGGAAAGATTGGATGAAAACACAAATGTGTTAGTGACTACTGGAAAGTCAATGACAGCTTGGGGCGACAGCTCCACTGGCGACCCATTCTGTATCCACTGAAAGGAAGACACCCAAATAAAGCTAATTAGTGGAAAGGACAAGCTCCCAGATTGGTGGACATAACAGTAGCAGAACCAGGAAAAGGACTACTGACTTTGAGCAAGCAGTGTTCAAGTGGTAATGTCCGCAAGAACTTGCATGGCCAGAAAATCCACCAAGCGAAGATGAAGTGTTTGCTGGGAGCAGGAGTAACACAACACACAGGTGAACACCCAGGTGAGATGTAGGAGGAGCCTATAAGTGTTTCCCTTGTGTGCCCGGAGCCTTCAAGTGTTGTTGACTAATCCTGCAAGCACAGAGTCATTACGGAAGTGGATTAAGTGTTGTTGTGTCTAGTACTTTTCTCAGAAGGAGTTAGAGCACCCAATCCAGCTGAAGCCCACAGAAGAATTCATAAGGAACCCTTTTAGCTGAATTTATGCAAGGAGATTCACCTGGGATTAACTAACAACCTTCATCCAGGAGTCCCACCTCACATTCATTCATTTATTTACTAACAGCTGGAGTCAAATTAGCTCCCATGGATCACACTCTCCTGTTTTTGGAAACATGACTGTTGAGCTTTAGCAGACCACTGGTAGGATGAGTTCAGCGTGACCAGGTCGTCACAGGCAACACACACGGACACACACATTCACAATCAGGTCGAAGGACAATTCACAGAGACCAATAAATGTAACAGTCATGTTTTACACTGTGGGAGGAAGCCAGAGTACCCAGAGAGAACCTGCACATCCATGAAGACAGATTGACTACATGCTGAAGGGCAACATGCATTCCTGCAGACAAAGCAGAAAAATCTTGAAGGAGAATTTCTGCACATTAATTGGTCATATGAAGTTCAAACTCACATGGGTTAGGCAGAAAAACAGCGATCCAAAGAAACAACAGCAAGTCCTTCTCTGAATGGCTGTTATAATCTGAAAGTTTTGGAAAGTGTGTCAAATTACAGACAAAAAAATGTGTAAGATAATACATTTTTACTAATTTAATTAACTTCCATCTTCCTTTTTCAGTTTACCTTCTTATTGACTCTGCCTGGTTCAGTTAGGACAATGGTTAGCTTTTGGGTTCAACTTAAGATTCTGTGCTACCATGTGTGCTGCCCTCAGTTTTCACCCTATTACCTGAGGGTGATGAAGATCCAGCAGCACTAAGGGCTGCAACTCCTCCTAATGACAAAGAAAACAAAGGAAATGCAACACAGGAGAAGTGAATGGCGCAAGTCATCAACTCCATCATTGTGCTGGGTGTCTTGAGTACATACATTTTTAACCAGTCTTAATAATACAATTAACTTGATGCAAATTAAAATATATGTATATATAATTGACTTGGAATCTGTCTATGTTTTAACTGATTTTTTAATGTGATTTGTTGTTATAGAAATAACCTGAATTGAAATATTTCTTGTCAACAGTTGGTTCAAATTTCAAGTCACAGATTTCTGGTTAAAATAGTTTCAAAGTTTCTAGTTTCAGTTTAACCTATTTGAAATGATTTCTTTAAACTCATACAACAAATGAGAACGTTAGTGATGTCTAACACAATCTCTGGTGGTTGGTACATTATTTCTACCTGTTTCATTCAAAGAAATTCAGAGTATGTTGTTGCTGCTGTTCTGAGTTTTCTGGAACAAGATTTTATCCCTTTTAGTGATAAAGGATTGAGGCGTTTATGTCGAGAAGAAACTGTTCCGATGAAGCTAAATTATAAACAGAGCCTATTTAGAGGAGCTTGTCACTGCTTACATTGATGCAAACAGTCCTGTGGTCAAGGTCTAATCTTAGTCTTAGAAAGGGGGCTCACCAATCCCACACCCCAGTCTGATGGGTGAGCAGATTGTAACACATGCATAAGGGTTTTCACAGTGTTATGTGACCTTAATCAGATAAACAAGCCCTCCTTTCATTTAGATTTAGATGTGAAACTGGATCTACCATCTTCTCCTGGGATCTTTATGTGCAGAACCTCTGCATATCTGGCCACAGCTGTCAAAGAAACCTTCAAGCCAAGTGTGCCTGACAGAGTGAGTATAGACAGGAGAATGACTGAGAATAACCTAAAAATGGCTTAATAACTATAAAAATGATCCCTTACAGCATTCTTAAAAACAGATTCCGTTCATAAATTCTTTATGAAAAGTGAAGAGCATGAGCAAAGAAATTAAGCACACAAATATTAGAATCAGTGCAGACTTCTACTTCAACCTGATAGACAGCAGAGGGAGAATTGTTGAGCTGAGGTAAACATGTGCTGCAGTATTAGTATGTCAAGATGTGACATGTTTGATAACACACCCTAAACCTCAGCCACTGCTGCCTTCTTTTGGGTTAGTGTGTGCGCCTTCTTTAAAAAGATGGGAATTCCTCACTTTGGTGAATCACATTTATCTCTTCTATGTTTCCTCACCACATGTATGTTGGCACCAGCTTTTAAAGGTGTCGTCTCATCATTTTAGTTAGATTTAAGTTCATTATCTGTTTTTCATTACTGAGCAGTGCTGCTGGTTGCTTGAAAACCCTAGTGAAAAAGATACTTTTGTATATTTCAAACATACATTTGTTTCATTGTACATTTTAAGAATACTAAGTAGTAAGTGTACTAAATATAAATATATATGAAGTATACTAACAGTATGCTTGTACCAATTTTGACATAACTTTAACACACTTGTCTACGATTGTACCACAATACACTTAAGAAATATATTCAATAAAAATATACTTTAAGTGAACAAAATTGGCATTTGCTCAAGTGTACCAATGAAACAATATGCTTTTAAAGATTTTTTGTATATATTTAAAAATATATGCTCAAAGTAAATTTAAAATATAAATTACTAAAAGCTTATCTTAAAAGCTTTAATAACCTTAAAGCTTAAGGTCATTAATCATGATATTTCAGTATGTTTAAATTGCATCTCAGTGTTTACTTTAGACTAATGAAGTATGCCTTTAGGTGCCTTAATAATCTTTTACTATGTTGTTAAAATGGCAAAGAATAAAAAAAAAATAAAAAAATTAACAATCCTTATAGTGGAACTGGTGGTAAGTTTGCTTCAAAATGCTAATCAGGAGGGGGCTATTTTTTGCATTGGGTGATTTCATCCCTTTCTGGAGTTTCAACCGAACCCCAGATCTAAAACAACTTAATTAATCTAACCATGTGTATTACACAATAAAGACTAAGTGAATGTCCCCTTGATATTGTCAAAAATTTGAAGACCAGAAATAAGTGACAGGCCAGAAACAACAGTCGAGCTTTACAGTCAGACGTTTAACAAACCGCCAGCAAAAAAAAAAAAAAACGTTCTGCCTACCATTTAAGTTGTGCACACTCTAAAAAGCTCAATTTTTAGTCACTATGTTCTGAGATCTTAATTGAGACCCGAGTCCTGGTCTCAGGAACGCAAAAACTGGCTCAGTTGTTGCAGTTCAATCATTTTTATCTCTATGCACCCCTCCATTTACCAGTTTCAGGACCTGAAAATTGGTCCTGAACCCATACACCCCTTACAGTTTCAATTGCAACATTGGGCTTCACAAGAACTCCTCAGTAATAATATTGAGGGGTTCTGGTCGGGCCCTGAAACTGGTAAATGGGCCTGGGTGGTGCATAAAAACAGAAATGGTTGAACTGTAACAAAGGTGAATCAGAATTTTGTAAGAGTATAAATAGAGTTCCACAGTTTGCAGTTTTCAAGAATGATCTGCCAATTTCCATTTTGGCTCATACCATTTTTTTTGTGTGAAATCGTGCTAAATATAGAAAGAAAGCTGAAAACAGTAGGATTACTATTGATAACTGCAAAGATGCAGACTTGACCTGGTGGGTCTATCAGTCAAACCTCCCCCACAGCAGAGAAACAGAAGACAATAGCTAATTTGTAGACCTTTGCTGAGGAAGATAAGATCGGTGAATGAGATTGGCTTTACATCTAAGTATGAGCCGATCACTCATCTCCCAAAACTAAGAAAGTCTGTTCATCCCTAATTTGAGAAATAGGATTAATAGCTTTTTGATCAAATCAAAAACTATTGACTTTCTACTCCCTGAAGCAGTGACATTTGTTGGATGGGAGTGACATGGAGAGCTTTAAAAAGTTAATTCCTCATATTTTTCCAGTTGTCACATTATAACCTCAAATGTCAGTATTTCATTGGGACCAACGTAGGTCAGACTTATTAAGTGGAGGAAAAATGTTGTATTATTTTCACCTTCCTAACAGATAAAGATCAGAAAAACATACTCTTTATATCCATGGCCCTTTATTTTGATTCCCCCAAATAAAATCCAGCAAGATTTGACTTCAGGATTCACCATGGTTGAAAAAAAGTCCATCCGTGTGGAGTTGAACCTCAGTCTAAATGCAGCTTGTCTGGTTCTGGTCTCAGAGGTTTTTCAAAGATCAAGCATCAACCTTGGAGATCAGGGAACCTAGGAGGTCAGGCAGAACCTGGTGGTTCTGTTTAAAGCAGAGTTAGGTTCTACAACAACATCCCAGATTTCTAATCAATCAATCCTTCATCTGGACGTGGAGACAGAATGGACCCGCTGGAGACCTACAAGGACATGGACATTCACCTGGATTGACAGGAGAGCATGGAGGCTCTGGATGAGCTGCAGAGATCCACACCTCAGGAGGAGAATCTGCTGACACACTAGTAATCCTACACAGCACACCTGGCCTTTATTACTCTCAGCAGTACAAAGCCCTTCCACCAATCTCTCACCTCCAGGTAGGGGACGATCCTGCAGGAGAACTCTCCCAGCAGCCAGTGCTTGGTGAGCTCATGGAAAACCACGAGCGGCAGGCAGAAGAAGACAGCGATGAAGTCCCAGAGTGCAAGGTTTGCCAGCAGGGAATTAGAGATGCTCCTCATGTAGTAGTTGTGACACACAATACACATGAGCGCCACGTTCCCGATGATCCCTACGCTGAAGATGACGACGGCCAGCACCAGCAGCGCCCAGGCTCCGTACGACGCGGCAGTGAGGGGATAAAATGGGTTCTTCATCTGCTTGCGTCTGGTCCGCGGGTTCCCTGGTCCAAATGCCGTGGTCTCAGGAGTGTCTGGCAGGGAGTAATGCTCCTCCTCATAGTTGCTGCTGTTGAATTTCGATGGGAAAGGGGGGTCCCGCTCCTGCGCCAAAGCGACCGGTGCCTCCAACAGCTGCTCGCTTCGCCTCCTCCGGTTCTGATTGGACCTCGCATCCTTCTCATCGGTTCCTATTCCGCATTTAAGCCCTTGCCCGTTTTTTTTTAGCCCTTCATCCACAGTACATCGCGTTTTTTGCAAGCTCTCCTGTAAATGTCCATTTATTGCAGAACTTTTACGCACAGAGCGTTGGCGCAGCGCTCCCTGTAGCTTGGCTGGTTCCGGGCCCAGAAGGGAAAACAAGGCTACCCGGCTGGCTATTTGGGGGGGCCACGACCTGCTCAGCGAATTCCTCTCGGGAGTGGTAGTTTCGTTAAGAAGACCGGGACGAGAACCATGCGGGCGGAGCGGAGCTGCATCGATGTTACTCCACAGCAGCAAGCAGAGGAGCCGCTGAGGCAGCATGGTTCGGCTTAAACAGAGTGGGGTTCGGTCAGCGCCACGATGCCCGGTCCATCTCCAAACTGTGCTGTCAGATCAAAGAGGTCTTGAGCTTCTAGGAATATGAGCAGCGCTAGCAGGGTCTACTCCCGACTCCTGAGCCGACTAGGGTCTGTGCGGGGAGCCGATGTGCTGACACCAAGGTCACCACTCGCACGACTGAAGAGCCCCGAAGTTTGAAAAGTTCCACCTCACGAAGCTCTGAGACAGAGAGAAAAAGGGCTGGTGTTATATCAGGGAATGGGAGAATCTAGGGTGAGGGAGGGAGAGGGCGAAGTGAAAGATTACAAAGAGAGGGGAGTGAGAGGGAGGAGCAAATATCCGTCAAACTTCCCATATTAATTCCGTTTACCTTGCAGAAAACAGTGGCAATAATAACCCTGATTATGGAAAGGACAAGAGTTGTGACAAGGTGGCACCCTCAATAGAATCAGAATCAGTTTCTGTTCAATAATGAGTAACCATGTCAGTAAGTCACTTTAGAGAGAATTCTGCCAGATTGATCCTGATTGTTTTTTAGATATAAAATAATGGATAACAAATACTTTCCTGCAATTTTTTTATACTTTATAACTGGTGCTATTAATAAAGAGAAACTCCTGAAAGTTCAGTTCTTTTTCCAAATAGTTTGATCGAAAACATCCCATAACATCTCACCTGTTCAATCTGCTCCAGTCTAATTGGTTTCCTTCCAGGATTGCTCTAGATTTAGCTCCATTCATCCTCCCATCATCCCTGACCTGCTGCCTGCTGAAGTAATGCATTCCCGCATGATCCTGCCACCACCAGGTTGCACAGTGGACAGGATGTTTTCATGGTGCAATGGAGGCCCAAAAGTTTGGTTTTGTCCTCAGAGAGAACATGACACCTGATCCTGTGATTGGTTTTAGCCTATAGCCACACTGATGAGCCAGAGCATAATATGACCACCAATAAAATATCTGATTCAAGCTTACTGATTATCCTTTTATTTAGAAAATCATTAAATCACTATGGTGAATGGTGGAGAAAACCTTGTGATGAAAACAAACAGAAAGCATCCCATCAGTGCAAGGAATAGGTTTCCCATCAAGCAGCTCAGAAGACAGAACACGTCATGTGTTTGAATGTTAGGTGATGTGCAGTCCAGATTGGTCCATCATGCTTCATTGTTCATTGTCTGGACTGTTACAGCAGGGTTTGACGACCACAGTATTGCAGATCTGGTAGCAGGTCTGGCTCTGCCTCTTCTCGCCCTCTGTCTGGTACGCCATGAGACATAGGTCAAGCCATGGCTGCTCACCTGTAATATATGTGAGGAGTCATCAAGGTCACCCGAACCCTGGACTGGACAGGAAGTGATCAGAGTCATGAGGCGACTGTGAAGGGGCTGAGACAGACTGTGGGATACATTCTGCCACTGATTTCTCAATGCACAGGCCTTCATGGACTCAGAGCACAGCTTGGTTGTTGGTCCCATTACATACCTATGCTGCCTTCTGGTGGACAGAGTGTATCCATGGTCTGATGAATGGTGTTTTGAGCTTCCTGATTGGTTGAGATATCTGTTGCTGCCACATTGAAGAAAAGCTCCTGAAGACAGAAGCAACACAGTTTAGTTAATTCCTCCATTCAGTAGGAAGACAGTAATTCGGAGCTCTGTCAGTTGATAAGGCAACTGGTGCACAAAGGGGAAAATGGGTGAACTACATGAATATGTTCATCAAAAATATCAATGACATTCATCTTTGTGTCCTACTGTCCTGAGCTGTGAGGAGTTTTAGTTGAAAAGAAGATATGTCCTTCACAGTACTGCTTCAACATCCCTGACTGCTTCTCTGCTGTCCGGAAATATCTCAGTTCTGAGTGTTGTGCATCATTCCAGTCCTCCCGTCATCAGGTTATGAAACAATGGTTCCTATGCTGTTGATTCTAAGCTTGAGCTGACCAGTTTCCAGTTATTTGGAGAAGGTGTTGAACCAGAGACCTTACTAAAGGTCAAAGGTCACCTGTCCTTGGAGGGCTGAATTTGAAGACCCCTGAGCTGGAGACTCAGGAAACCTTTGCAGGTGGAGTTAATTAGCTGATTAATGAGATTTCAATATTTCATAAAATTTGGAGTGTTCATTTTCTGAATGCCAATATCATCAGTGACAAGAAATAAAGGATTGAAACATTCTATGTTAAATTAATCTATATTATAACTTTCCCTTCCTGAGTCAGTCTCCTGTATTAAATGTGCACCACAATTTTTGTCCCAAGTTCTGCATGTGCAAGACTTTTTCTAAATGTGAGAATATAAACACACACACACAAATACAACATATCTTCTTATAAAAGAACACAGAACCTCAGCAGATTAGTAAAAAGCCCTTAGCAACAGAGGCCGGATGACTAAAAGAGGATCCACTCAGAAACCAGGACATTATTGAGATGAGATTTTCTAGTTCTACTTTAGTGAAGGTGATGTCATGGGATGGGCCGCCAACCCATCCAGGCTGTACCCAGCCTTGGTAAACACACAGACGCTAACTCCTGCATGAACACAGCTGTTCTCATATTGCAGTCAGATGTTCCAGCTCAGACTTTACCTGCTTAACGACAAGGGCATAAAAATCAAAAACTCACGGCATGTCTCCACAAGTAGACGTCCAGAGTGTCTGTGGCATCCTGCAGCTGCAACTTCAACAGCAAGACCAGCTGCAGCGGTTGCACGCTGAGGGCTGCAGAACACAAGCAAACAGACAGAAGGCTTAGGGCTGACCCCAAGTCAGTCACATTCAGGAGGTAAATTTATCTTTAACAGACTGCTTTTGGCAGTTAATATGCTGTCGCCAGCCAGTCAGCCAGCCACTAGCCAGTCAACCAACCAGCCAGCCAGCAGCATGAAATCCAGACTCCAATGATGCTCTCATTCCACTCACTCTGGCAATTCTTGCCATAAGAGCCCAGACGTTGTTGAAGCAAAGTGCTGGTCATGGGGCTGGTTTTTACAAGTCTAGGGTGAAAAAATGTTTCACTTTTTTGTTTCCATTTTAATATAGTTCAGATTTTGCCACACTTTTGAAAAATCCAATGATGACAGTCCAATTAGGATGACTGGAAACTCCTGGTGTGTTGGACAAGTCACTTAACCCATCTAGCCTCACCTGCTGGTAGGGGTCAGACTGGCCCAAGGCAGCTAGGGCTACAGCCAGCAGTTCAACAACATGGGTGCATGTGTGTGCTCTGGGGTCCTCTGGATCAGAATGAGTGCTGTACCAATTCAGACTACTTCTTACCATAAGAAGTTAATGGTGACTGACATCCAACCATAACCTGGTTTTGTTTGGAGATTTTAAACATTCAGTTGTTTTTCTTTAACTTATGAAGTCTGTTACTATGGTTACTGTTTTTTCTCTCATCTTCAACAACAGAAAGTGCAGCATGTCTCACTCTCTGCTATTATCGTCTCATCGATCTGCTCTGCTCCTGCATCACTCGGCTCCCTCACTGCAGGCTCAGAGCACCGCTTACACCTGCAACACACACACAGCTGTCAGAGATGCTGTCCCTAACACACTGGTGGAACTGTCTGGATTTTGGTTCTGTTATTATGTGATGCTAGTAGAAGAGGGGCTGGGCTGTTACCCATAGTGTCTGTTTGTTCCTCTGAACAGGAAGGGTGCAGTCAGGTCCAGCAGGGCCAGCCGGCCACAAGATGGCGCCACTGGAACAACGTTGGGGTAAGCAGCTGACAGTTGCTGTGTCTCCTCCAGAGAGCACCCTGGGTGAGGAAGGGATTCAAATGAAAACATAATTTCCTTTGTTGCCGATCTGATGAGAAGAAAAGCCACAAAGTTTAAAAGACTTCATCTTAAAACAGAAAGACGCTGAAGGAAGTTGCAGACATTTCCTGGTCTTGACTGTTACCCATGAGGAAGATGAGCTGCTCAGTTTTGCCCTCTGTCATGAGCTTGGTGGACAGGTGGACACTGGTAGAATGCTGTTGGGATGCTGAGGCATCTCCTGGTAGGTCCACATGTCCAGACAGCGCCCATGGAGGAGGAGTACAGGCTGTAGGGCGTCGGGTCGCCTCAGAGAAGATCCCAGCCAGCAGCTCGTCATCTGGGATATCCTGACTGGGAACACAGTGGAGCTTTAATTCTCCATGGACTCACACAGAACACCTCTATAGCGGCAATTCACAACACGTTGTCTCAAACAGCAAAGTTTTCTCAATTAATTATTGAGCATACAGGTGTTGTTCAGCTGTAGTTGAAGAACAGCTGTTCTGCTTGTAAATTCATTTCCTTTAAAGTACAAGAAAATTTGGGCTGATGTTTATAGCAGCTCTCTGTCAATAACAGGAAGGAGAGTGGGTAGAGCACAAAGCTCTACTTCCACTGTAGAGGAAGGAAAGAACATATTCATGAGTCCGGAAAGGAATATTTAAGCAGATCCTCTTCATTACACGTCTGACCTCAGGAGGGCGCGACAGGCTCCCGGTGGCCATCTACTGATGGGTGGTTTGAATTGGCTGACAGAATCTAATTCATTGTGCTTCTGGGCATGAGATCCTTTATGATATGTTTAGCTCATTGTCGAAACGTTTCTTTAACATCCTAAACAAATAAGAAATGACTAGATTTTATCTAAGCTGCTTGTGACCAAGCCCAGACTCTGTCCTGTCTCACTGTCCCAAATTGTCCTAACAGAGCACTTTGCTCTAAGATGCTTTGTCCACATATTCACCTATCCATATGTGCGCCTGTCCATTTTTTCACATGTCAACATGTTCACCTGCCCATCATTACTCCTTGAATGCTCACAGTTACCCATGTGCACGCATGTATATGCAAAGCTAAGGCTAAGGTAAAAGGAAGTGACACATCTGGGAATGCTCTCATTAAGGCGTAGCTTAGGTAGAGGCTTAGATAAAAATGATAATCATTCCTCCTCTTTACATTTCCACCTGTTTTCACTTTCACATGTGCATCTGTCCACATGTTCATCATTCCACCTATTCATATGTCCATCTGTCCATATGTTGACCTGTTTATATGTCCACATGTTCATATATTAACATGTCCATCTCACATATGCTCATGTCCATCATTCCTCCTGTCCACATCTTTATATGTCCACATGTTCATATATCCACTGTCCACATTTTTTCCTGCCCACATGTCCACCTGTCCTCATGCTCACCTATTCACATGCGCAACCCTTCGCCTGCCCATATGTCCATCTGTCAACATGTTCACTAAGCCACATGGTTAGCTGTTGCTCATGTCCATCATCATCCTATTCACATGTCCTTCTGTTCACCGGTTCTCATGTTTATATGTTCACATGTTCAACTCATAGGTGGAAATCCTGGAGGATTCTGAGGGGTCCACAACCCCCCAGTCATGGACTCAATTGCTTCCTTCACTACAGGAAAACTACAGGCAGACTACACTTCTAAAACAATTCAGACGTCAAATCATCATCAACAATTACTTTTGTTTGCCGATTGGTCCGGTAGAAAATCTACCAAAGGGAATCCACTTCAATGGGAGTAAGGCCAGACTGAGCTGTGAAGTGAGATTTGAATTGAACAGAATAGTGCAGGAAGGCAACAACCAGGTTAGGATTACAAAGACAAAGACTTAGTTTGTTTGATACACTACATAATATTGTAGTATTCTTAACAGCATTGCAATCTGAATTTGGACAGCACTATGGTTAACAGGGTATTGGACCCAAATATGTGTATTTTTGTTTTTTTGGTCACTAGATTGGGTTGTCGGCTCCAGTATATGAACCAAGAGGTGACAGGTAGTTGACAGGCGTTGAACCCGGAAGGGCATACAAGTGTTTGACCTCTGTGGCGGAGTCATTGTTAACACTATTGCCATGTATCGTGGAATAAATGGATTTTGTTCACAAATTGTTCATCTGACTGGAACAAATTTTGAATTTGGACTACGTATAAGTTAATCTCTGGGATTAACTTTATAAGCAATGAACAGGTACAACGTTAGCTGCTAAGCGCATCATGACGAAGCAGCAACACATTATTTCAAGTTTTCGGTCTTGTATGACATTTGTTAAAACACAACTGGGCTCTAAAAGACTGGACCAAAAATGCCTTTCTGTCTGCTGACAGGTGACTTTAAATATGGAATGTTTTGAACAGACTAACCTCTGTGGAGAAAGGGTTATTCATATTTATTCTGTCCATCTACAAATTACCCATAAAGTTAACAAATGTAGCTCATGTTCTGGCAGAAATAAAGACCAACTGAGGTGATGATTTAGTGATTTCACAGAAACAAGTGGAGCTGCTTCTAGTGCTGATTGGAGGACCTGGGAATTGAGCTGTGATTGGAGCATTTAGCAGCAGACAGGTCAACACTCGGCTGCAGTGTGTGGACCTACATTGTAAAACAACTGCAGCAGAAGAGTTTGAGGGCATGGTGAAGCTGGCGGGGCTCATAAGAGCCTATCTGAGCTCGAACATGGTGAGTCTGGCCACCAGCACTCTGCTTCACCTGGGACAGAGTCACCACCTGCAGCTGGTGGTCACAGCACCGCTCTGCAAAACAGGAAAATGAACTCCATAAGGGCTTTCATCATGAATGTGTTGAAAGTCTGTTCCCACAAAACAGGAGGCAAGCTGAGGACATCGATCCTTCTTCAGTCAAATGTTTTTACACCTGGCAGATTTCTGCTGCTTGTTTCTGTGTGTCAAGCAGGGGCCATGTTTATTTAATATAACAGACAGAAAAATCTGAAGTCTGTCTGTCGTTTTGACAGATTACAATTCACATCCCTATTTAGCGCAAACGTGCAAGTCACTTTCAACTTTTAGTTAAATCAATCAAAAAACATCCCTTCTGAATATAATCCCAGACATAGACACCTGACACCTGTAATCACCTGACTGGTAGCTTACAGTACACTGAAGAGTTATAGGCAGGAAGCTCTGGAGCGCGTCTGGTTAAAGAGTGCAGGTGAACCGCTGCTGGGGTCTCATAATTTAAGTAGATTCGACTGATTTCATTCCTCGGTCAGTAGTTTTTATCACTGCAGAGGACAGGTTAGATATGTTCATATGTTTGATAGATGAGTGGTGGGATCTAGAGTATTCCACTTGTTGAATATTAATTAAACTGCATAAAAATTTTATGCAACATAATAGCCAATATAATTATATTCTATCAATATAATTTAAGAATTATATTGACAGAATATTTTTGACTACATAAGTCAAAATGATGGACAAAAAAGTATAGCGCTCAATGTTCATATCACAAAGGTGTTTTAACTTCAGGCCAAGGTAACTTGACGAAATACAAAAAAAAAAAAAAAAAGCTTTAATAGGGAGAAAAACCACATCAGTGATACTAATATATATATATATATATATATATATATATATACATCAGACTGTGGACTGGTGACTGCTGGTGACTACTCTTCATCTCTATGGATCTCCGCATCAGACACACTGAAACAGTGTGTGACGGTGTGGCAGTCCCACACCCTCACACTGCCACCATCATGACTGAAATACTGTGGTGGTAACATTACACACACTTTAACAGAGTTTCCTCTTTTGTCATGCTATACTAAACTCTCTGATTTGTCTAAAAAAATATTCTACACTAGTCCAGAACCAAACTCAGTTTACTGCTGTAATATTTCATCTTCTTACCAGTTCTACAGTCCACCACATCACCATCTGAAACAGAAACAGAGATGGAAAATATTGAGTGAGACAGATTGAGACTGAAGTCAAATTGCATCATGCAAATTTGCTTCATTAGCAAAGAAAACAAAGACTAATTCTGTTCAAAATATTGACTCCATTACAATCACAAACAGAAGCTCTATTACTATGCCATAATTACTGTATAAGAATAGTTCAAACATCAGCAGTTCTGCTGATACTCCCTATGACCTTCAAAGATGTCAAAATCTTCTGAGGTCTTATCTTTAGAGATTTAACCTTCAGGGGTCTGACTTTTAGGTGTCTTTTATACCTATAAACTGTGGTGGAGTGCTCCACACTTCCAGCAGCTCAGAGTCGTTCAGCTCAGAAACTTCTTCGTCTTGGTGATCTGAGAACGCATCCATGGCTCTAACAGCATCCAAACAAGATTAAAGCAAAGCATAGGGTTGATTTCTATAGATCCATTCATAGACAACACAATCAGAAGGAAAGAGAATGAAAATAACAAAAATACAAAAAAATTTGCGGGGTGCACATTGGGACATGGAGGAATAAAAAGCAATCCTGATTTACTTTCTCTATATTCTGTGAAAGCTTTGCAAGATCCAAATGGTTAATTTTGAGACATAATGAAGTAATCAAAGCAAATGTGCCTCCATAGAGGAAATTTATTATTTGTCCAACCAAATAATACACTTCACCCATGGTGCCTCTCTCCAGCAGTGAATGGGCAAGAGATGAGGTCACCCTGGACAGATCGCCAGTCTAACACATTTATTTATTTATTTATTATATTATGCATTGTTAGGCCAGCAAGTATCTGTAAGTGCAGATACACCCAAGAGTAAGCCTCTATAACCCTAACCTTGCTATTTTACCATAATTGCATCATTTTCTGTGACCCATCATAATCTTTGACAGCAGGGCCAGATAGTATGTATTTCTCTGCATTGTTTAGTTTGAACTCTGCCATTATTAGACTGTACATTATGGTCATAGGTTATAATAGCCTTCATAAGTTGTGACCTGTGTGATCTTGGCTATATGGGGGTCACATATATTAGTAAATGAGAGCTGACTATAATGAAGAGGCGACAGAAATATTGAAAACGTTCTGAATCCCTCCTCTGTCCAACAAAGCACTTGGAATCATATTAATGGTTTACCTTTTTATTAAATGGCTATAGTGGGCTGACATATTTGAAGGACAGTATAAACAGTCAAAGCCTTGGTTCGTCAAACAGTGTTATGCATCAAATAACTGATTGCATTTTCTCCCCTAATGCAATGCTAATAAAGAAGCCATGAAGCTTAAAATTTCAGGTGTTGCAGACTGTGTTTCCCCTATTTATGTAGACTCTAGATAAGAATCTAATCTAGACATTAAACTCTTGTAGTCTAATAACTAAAATAAATTATTAGACCAGTTTCTTCTAGTTGATATAATAATAATGTAAATAAATAATAAATAAACCTCTTCCATGGATGCAAGTTTGCTATTATTATTTTATTATGTCTCTGTATAGAATTGGCCCTTTGAATTAAAAAAAAAAACTTCCCAGGATTTAAAGGAACCAAGTGTTGTGACAGGTTCTGTCCTGTCAGATAAGTGGCACAAACAAACCTCTTGAGTTCCTGCACTTCTGGGCTGTTTTCTGGGAGAAGCCGGATGCCTCTCCCGTATGACGTCCCTCCGTGAAGGTGGAAGGCCAGATGATCCGGCTCCACAGGCTGGCTGCTAGTGAGGCCCGACGCTCTACTGGATCCCGGGATTGCTCGGAGGTTATAGATTCTCAAAAAGGCACCAGGCTGACGGGACAAAGGGGTCAGTTCAACTCAGAGAAGAATAAGTCCAGAGAAATACTCCCTTTGTTAGGGATGGAAGCAAAAACCTAAGTTACCAGCTAGAACCGTAGCATGGCTCCCCTGTTCTCGAATGGCCCAGGACTTACAGTGAAGTAGACAAACTTGAGTGGTTCTTTTCACACTTTATGCTCAAAGGTCCAGATGTGATTACATGTGACATAACATGGTTTTCCACCCTCAGGTCTTCTGCTTGAGGATACTTCAAAGGTTCTCAATAAGGTAGAGGTAAGAGGAGGATGGTGACCACACCATGGGATTTTCCCCTTTTACGACAATAGCAGTGGTATTTCTTGCAGCATGAGTTGGTGCATTGGTGCATGAAGATGATTTTGCTACGGAAGGTACAGCTTTCTTATTGAACCATGAAAGAAAGTGATCAGTCAGAAAGTCTGTATACGTTGCTGGGTGTTCTTTGACTATTTTTAGAAGCAGTAAACATTTGCAGGTTTTGCAAAAACTTGCAAAATCCAAATAATTTTTTATAACACCAACCTTTGTGTCTTCACACTTCAGAAAACACATAAGTGACACTGAAATGTTCTGGGAAAAGTTAGCGGTGGATTTAGCTATTAACTCAAGTGGAAAAATTCCCAGAGAAAACTCTCTGAACTCTGACCTTTAAGTGTTTGGAAAACTCCACATGGTTGTCGTACACAAGGACATTTGCAATGTGGCTCTCTTTGTGTTTGGAGAAAGAAGAAGGGCCTTCTGTGCTGTTTGGCTCAACAATGACTTTCAGCAGAGCATGAGGACACCTGGTTCCATCCCAGACCTAGAAGACAGGAATCCAGTAAGGCTGATTGGTTTCATGTGTCCCAAGCCAAATGAAGATCTCAAGAGTTCCACTAAATGGATTCATGTCTGCCTTTCGAACATGTTGAAGAGTAAATAATCAAACTTCCCCTTACCTTGAGCAGTGTGCAGGTGGAGTCAATGGAGGCTTTGGCCAGCAGCTGGCAGATGAGGTCAAAGTAGGCATTGGGCTGGACGGCAGACAGAGGGACCGCAGCAGAGATTGACAAAAGTGAAGTCCGGCAGGCAGCCCACAACCTCAGTTCCTCTACGATGTGCCAGTCATCTTCGTCCAACTGGATGCTTTTACTAGATGTCCGAGGCTCCATATCTCCACCCACTGCTCCGCTAAACGTCACCACAGAGAACCCAAACGTGTTGACTAACGTGAGGGAGTTGTTGTGTAAACGCACCTGTGCAAAAAAAGAACAGAAAGTATTCAGACTCCTTTAAATGCTTCACTCTTGGAGCGTGCTGTGGTGGTGCAGCGGGTTAGCACGCCCCATGTTTGGAGGCCTCAGTCTTTGACGCGTATGTCGCGGGTTCAACTCCCGGTCCTGGCGACCTTTGTCGCATGTCTTCCCCCCTCTCCTTGCCCTCCTTCCTATCTACCAACTGTCAAAAATAGGAGCCACTAGTGCTGCAAAAATTCTATGGAGAAAAAAATGATTAAAAAAAAAAGTTTCACTTTGTTTCATTGCAGCCATTTGCTAATATCAAAAAAGTTCATATTATTTCTCGTGAATGTATACCCATCTTGACAGAAAAAAAAAAAGAAATTTAGAAATGTTTGCTAATTTATGGAAGGAAGTTTGGGATGACAAGAATTCTTCCTAAACCTGGCTGTTCATCCAAACTGAACAATCGTGGGAGAAGAGCACAAAGATCACTGAGGCTGAGTTCTAGAGATGCAGTAGAAAGATGGGAGACAGTCCCACAAAGTCAACTATCATTGCAGCCTTCCACCAGTTGACGCTATATGTCAGAATTACCTGACGGAAGCCTCTTCTCAATGCCAGACATATGACAGCCAACACAGTTTGCCTAAAAACACATGAAAGACTCCCAGACTGAGTAACAAATATCGAATTGAACATCAGCCAGAAAAAGCAGCCGACAAAAAAAAAACCCCATGTGCTAATCTGGAAGACTTGGTTCCTTTGCTTGACACACTACTAGTGCACAGTAAGGCTCAGTCACTTCCATCTCTGTACAACAAAAACATACAGTCCCATGACTTGTCAACTATTTTGCTGTATTGTGAAAAATACAAAGATGCTGCAACAGTGACTGATGAGCAGGCAGAAGCTATTGAAAAGCACACAGGACTGCAGCACAAGTGTTCTGCCTGGAGTGAATGTTGAGCTGGACGAATTACAGCTTCCACTATGTATGCTGTGTTTGCCACCAGTTTGGAAACCCCAGCTTTAATAGTTATTAAACAGGTGTGCAAGCCAGGCAATACCGTGTCTATAGTGCAAACAACATGGGTTATGAATCATGAGGTGATTCACAAAAGGCCTGCATTAAAATTAGAGCTAGCAGTCACACAAATCTAAAAGTTAAATCATCTGGTTTCACCATAAACACCAACTTCCCTGAATTTGGAGCATTTGCTGATGGACTCATAATGTGTGACTGATGTGGGAATGGGTGCCTGGAGATAAAGTGCCCCTACAAATATAGGACATCCTGCATCCAGCAGGCTGTGGATGCAAATGACAAAAGCTTTTGCCTTCAGCTGTCTTGCAATGAACTTTACTTGAAGGAACATCATCTATACTATACACAGATATAAACTGATATTTTTGTTACAAAATCAAACCACTGTGTCCTTGTGTGGACCCAGAAAAACATGGCTGTTGTTCATCTTTCTAGATCGGAAATCTGACCTGCAAAATGCACAAAGCTCTAACAATATTTGCCTTCCAGAGCTTGTTGGTACATATTTCTCAGAGCACACCTGTATTCCAGCTTCAAGGGAGATATATTAGTCTAACAGCATGCAAGTCATGTTGTTAGACTAATATTTGCATTTTTGTGTAGCAATTTTTCTATAAAATGTATTACCTCAAATGATCACGTTTGGTCCTGTAATGTTCAATTACACAAAATGCTAGGACAGAATCTATTTCATTACATGTTCATTTCTTACCTGAAATATGTTAAATACAGCAAATATTTGCATAAAATGTGATATATTTCACAATGTTCACTTGTCACCTTTAAGTTTTACTTTGAAATGTCTAATTATACATCAAATGTTTAAAGATGGGCTCTTTTATCTTGTTCCATCATATGTTCATTGCAAAATGTCTGATTATATAATTATTTACTTTAAAATATTTATTTCAAAATATATTTCATTAATGTATATTACCTGAAATATTTTAAATATCAAATTTTTACTTAAAATGTGATCACTTTATTACCTGTTTATATGCAACTTGAAGTGTTTAAATCAAATGTTTCATAAATTGATTTATTGATACATTGATTTATTAAATGAGAGAAAACAGCCACTTCCATAATATTCAACCGTTCAAATATTTCAATACAAAATAAGTGGAACAAACACAATTTTCTTTTTTTACTATCTACATTTAACACAAAACAGTGCCAGTGGCTGTACAAATATTTCAAAATAATGAGTGCAGAAAATAATCTTTTTTTCTGATCTTCATTTTACTTTATATCAGTACAGCATTAGTTTCACTTTCATTAGGTTTTACAACCAAACTAGAACACATGTTCACTAAGCTGCAGCACACATACACAATCTTGTCAAGTGTTACCTCTTCACCCTCTCATGTAAGCAGCAACCTAATTAGTTCTGTGCAACATTTTGTATTTGTTTCTCATGCAACTAATCACTCTTCCCATATGAATTCTGAGACGAGCTTCAACATTTTCAGCATCAAGCTGACCTCTTCATTTAGTGAATGATGGCATTTTAACCTCCGTGCACATCATTCCTACACCGTCTTTAATATCCAAGCCTCTGTCAGCTTACAGAATATCCCCAGGTAATAAATTGGAGAGAATGCCAGTTTTCTGTTATGTGCTCGTCTGATGCACGTCCACCCCTTTTCCTATTCTTGGGTATTAGGTATTTCATAGTCCTTTGCAGTGAGAGAAGGATTGTGCGCTTGCTTTTAAATTTGAGGGTCTTTCTGAACATCAACAATAACTGCTACATGTTTTCCCAATGGTTCCAAAACTTGAGAAGGCATTATGTAAACCATGCCTCTCAGGCCAGCTTACCATGGACTTAAGGTGTGCATACAACACATCTTAAATGTCACCAAACGGTTTTGTTCAGAGATTTATGTTAAAAAGATGGCAAAAATGCTTTACAGGTAGATCAATGTAGTGTAAGTAAAACCATTTGAAACTGTAGAGGTTTTTCTGTTGCTACGAGAAAAGACCTAACAGTGTTAACTGTAATGATAAAATGACAAAGTAAGGAAGACCTGTATATTTAACTTTTTTTGTTATCCTTAAGAAAATCTTTGTCCAGCTGTTTTTTTTATTCAACTCTGACCTGAGTTCCTTATTCTCCTGTAACAGATTTTCTTCTCTGTTCACACAAGTAGCATTCTATTTGTTGCCTTTTTGTCGCTGGTTCACGTTCCTCTTCAGTTTGAAGCCTTGCTGACATTCTCTTTTGGGGTTTCCTCTTCAGCCTCTCGAACTCACTCCTCTTGTGTGGCTTCCGCTACTGTTTTTTCATTATTTATCTCTTCTGATTTTTCTGACACAGTTTCTGTGACTTGCTCCCCCACTTGTTGATCCACCTGGTGTTTGCTTCCTGGCCTTCAACTACGATGCTGTATTGCCTCTTTGACGTGGCAAATACAGCCACGTGTGGCGTTTACCTCGCAGTGACCCAGATTCAGTGTCTGGATTGATCTCATCCATTTCATACAATGGTTTGCCTTGAAGAGGTACTCTCAGGTACTCACATCAGCATTACTGCCTTAAATATGATGACACTATAAACTTTGATAATTTACTTTACAGTAATGGAATAACAAGGATGTCCACTGTCAAAACTTGGGACTATACTACATAAAAAATATAAGCCTGACCTAAACTAGGTTGACCCACTTACATGAACTCAACATAAACTAAACGTGACTATACCAGGACAAAATCATAGCAAATATTTATGACAACATCAAGAAAGACACTCACCAAAATGGAAATGTCTGGTACAAACTTGTAGGTATCTTGGGATGTTGAGAACGCAATACCAGGACATCTCACCATTGATATCCATGCCATTTGCCTTCTTTTTGTTAGCTCCGACACCTTAGACCCCTCGTGTTAGTTTCCAGGCATGAAAACAGTCTGTTTTCCATCTTTTTATCGTTTCAGTCATGTGATCAGACATTACGTCCAATAATGCAGCAAGTTCGTACCATTGCTAAATTATTTTAACTAACTTAGATTCAAAAAATCTACGAGAAAGTCGTTTTTGTCGGTTAAGTTTATGGCCCTTCAAGATGGCACTCATATTTCATCAGCCACCGCGTCGCAGACTACTTCTACAGCAGTGATGTCACATTCCAAAGCTTTATTGGAACCACTATGTAAAAAAATCAGGTCTGCACCCACAAGGACATGTACATTACTCATGTACATGTCATTGTACTACATTGCAAGACTTTTATCTCTCAAACAAAATCTGCTTAGCGAAAGTAACACCAAGATCCTATTTTCACTGTTAAACAATATCTTTCATCCCCCCCAATTCTTTTCCCTCACACTTCTGTTCAGATGACACCTCCAGTTATCTCAAATACATGATGACGATAAAATCAGGAAAACTCAACTTCATCCTGCATCTCCAACCTCTTTATTCTATGAGTCTCCTCCCCTCTGTCAGCAATTTTCTACCTTTCAGCTTCCTCCATCGAGCTTCTGAAATAGATGCTTATGAAAATGCTGATACATTTTATCATTTGTTTACTGATTTATCTGCTGTGTTTTTGTACTTCTGCAAGATGTGTGTTTTCCTAAAGAAGTTTCGAGACAATGTGCAGATGTTTTCACAGCTGTGACAGGATAAGAGACCTGAAAACATCCTTTGTAAAAGGCCTGACTTTCAAGTCGTCTTAAAAGGCTGTCATGTATGAAATGCATTGAGTGTACTTGCCTGTGCTGTTGAATTATAACTGACAGCAATGCCTATGTTCTGAAGCGATTAAATATTGAAGGACTGCCAGCTCTCATTTGAGTCAACAAGCCGGAGTTAACTGAACAGGAGAAGCATGTTTTTCAAAACATGCTTCTTCCGTTTTGAAAAAGACAAGTCTTTGTGTCCTTGTGATCTTTTCGGAGTTTATAAACCTAACATCAAATCTAAGTTCTCCACGTGTTGATTAGATAATTTCCCAACAGTTCTTGTAAAACTGTCTTTATTCACGTCTCCCAATGGTTTCTAACACCATTTGCTTTTCTTTCTTCTGGTACTAGCTTCAAAACTGCAGTTGTTACTCCTATCCTTAAAAAACCTGAATTTTTACCACTCTCCACCCTATTTCTAACCTTCCATCATCTCCAAAATTCTAGAAAAAAAAGTTGGCTCTCAACTTAATTTCCATTTAATCAAGAAAAGTCTTTATGAACAATTCCAGTCCAGTTTTCACCTCGATTACAGCACAGGATTTGTTCCAATCAGAATCACTAAAGACGCTTTTCCACTAGCCTGCATGTAACAGGTACAATCGTGGTCTGCCTCAGTGCGGTTCAGTTAGTGAACATTTCCATTTATATGGTCTATTCCTTATTGTTGTGGGGTGTTCGTGAGCAGTTGTGTTCAATTTTCCGCTGATGTCTGCAACGAGTGCCGGTTTCTGGGCAACCACCCAGGGCAGCATTTTGGAGGGGCGCAGCATGAGCGGTTGATTTGGAGTTTTCAGTGACGTAAATCACAAACCAATCAGCAAAAGAAATCAGGTGTCAATCAAATCTCTTCGGTGCCGTACCTCAATCCGTTCAGCTAGTCCAACACCTGAAGCAGGTACTGAAATTTGACAACAGCTGGGCTAAGCCGCATTGGATTTGCTAATGGAAAGCGAATCTGGCCAAGGCGGACAAAGACCATACATACCATTTAGAGGTGATGTAGTGCCTCACCACCCTCCTTGAGGCAGTACTCGGTTTATTTTCTCTTCTCATTCTTCTTGATCTCAGTGCAGACTTTGATATCATCTCACATAATCCTACTCCACAGACTCTTACATCGGTATCACACAGCACTCAGTTCATCCAACCCGTGGCTTGAGGTGTGCCCCAGGGCTCTGACCTGGGACGCCTTCTTTTTATCAACTACCTTCTCTCCCTTGGCAATATCTTCCATAAATTTAACTCCTATTTCATAATTCTTTGCTCATGACACCCAGCTGTTTTTATCCTCTGCACAGACCTGAAAAAGGTTTCACCAATCTGGCGGAACTGGAAAGAATCTACAAGGAAGAATGGTAGAGGATCCCCAAATCCAGGTCTTCCTAAGAAGACTTGTGGCTATACTAGCTCACAAGGGTGCATCTCCACAATACTGAGCAACGGGTCTGAATACTTTACCATGTAATATTTCCAGTTTTCTTTTTAAATAGTGAAAATCTCTACATTTTTGTTTTTTTCTGTACATTCATGAGAAGTAATATGAACTTCTTTGATTTTAGAAAAGGCCTGCAATAAAAAGAAGAGTGAAAATACTTTCTATACCCACTGTTGTTCATATCTGAGTCTGTTTCATGTGTATTCCGTCACGATAAGACAGTATGCACCTGAGACTGTTTGTGGGTATTCATTTGATGGAAAATAGTAATCTGCGGACCTTGACTCTGTGCATGCGGACAATGTCTCCAGTCTGAAAGATTCTGGGGTGGTCCTGCAGCTTCTCACAGAAGATGGTGCAGCCGATCTTATGGTCAGACTGATCGGTGATCTTCAGGCTGGAGCAGTAATCTGTGGAGATAGAAGTATGATAAGCTGCAGCTCAGCCCTCTTGTATGGAAACCAGTGTGACAGAAAATAATAGCAATAGATGGCTTCCCTTTTAGTTTCTGTCCCACTGAAATGGTTCACACCAACAAACAGAGTAATACAGAACCTTAAGAAATAATAACTTTTAAATGATGATTTTATGTAAGAAAAAAAGCTCTCCAGACCAAGCTGGCCCTGTATGAAAATATAACACTCCTTTCCAAAAATAAAAAAAATATTTTTAAAAAAATATTTAGAAAAATTGTTTTTTTATTTTTCAAGGCACATAATGTCCTGATTTTTGCCAGGCTTGGCAGATGCCCAACTGACATCAGGCTCCCATCTCAAGAAATTCAAGAGTAGATCAGAGGAAGTCACTGACCGCCACCAGCCTTACAGACTGGCTACAGACCACAGGAACCAGGATCCAAACATGGAAGAGAAGAGAGTGTCAATGAAACCAGGAGGTTACAGAAAACCCCAGGGTTAGGCTTAAGGTCAGATTTTATAATTCAACAACACAATGGGAAAAATAGCCTCCAGGGGACAGTTCCAGAGACAGAATCTGACATGACCCAAAAAACTCACAAAAGTCCATCTCACACTGAATGTAATTAGGGGGCAAAAATAAAAAAAATAAATAAAAATTAAAATTTACCTATTTTTTGTTTCTTCCTTAGCACATATATTTTGCTAGGTTAGATTGGTCTCAGAGTTAATCCCAAAGGGTAAGATTGAATCTCTGGTGAGAAATTATCCAAACCGTAAATGTTTGTTTACGGTCTGGATAGTGACTCATCTGTTGGAGAATCATTCTAGGAAATGTTGCCCGCATCAATTTTGACAATAGGACTTATGTTATGGAGTTGTAAGGTGAAACACGGTTTTTACCATAGCGCCACCTATGCCTGAATATGTGTATCTGAGTGGCGGTGTGGGTCCTAAATCTGGACACCAAATAAAAGTAGTAAGTTCCAGGGGAACAATAGGGCTCCCTGCTCCGAATGGGAGCAGGTGAACGGCCATGCCTTACATTGGCCATCTACTCGCTCCCGCGGGCTTGGAACTCTAATTATTATTATCATCATGAAAATTAAAACATAAACAGGCTTGGAATATATGACCTTGTATGACAATGTTATAAGTATATGAGTTTCACTTTCTGAAATGACCAGAAGAAATATATCAAACTTTTTCATAGCAACCTAATTTCTTGAGTTGTCCCTGTATGTACAATTTTGACCCTGCAGGGATTAAAAACAATCCACAGTAATTTCAAGAACCCAATTCTTGTTTTTAAAATTTATTTAGTTTCTATCTTATGCCATAATCTAACCCCGAGAGAGCGAAGGTTCTTATGTATCAACAAAAAGCTAAGATATAATCAAACCATTCAACTTGTTGGTAAGTCTGGGGAACCGCTCAACCTTTATCCAAGGAAAGACAGGAGCAGCAGAAAGAATAGCAGGCAGCTAAAGATGAAATATGCTCCTCCGATTATTTAAAAGATTTGTTTTCTAAACTGGATCATAGAAAAAAGCAAATACACATGACTAAGATGATAAGGATGACCAGGATATATTCATCATCTGCACATTAAGTCAGTGCAACGAACCTCAACGCAAGTCACTGATGTATATGTGTACATGTGTGTATGTATATGCTTGCATATACATACTGCAGACATATGTAGCACATATCTGCACATCAACACGTAGCAGTAGGCTCTGAGAGAAACTTTTCACTCCTAATGATGATTATATTAGTTCTGTTGAAGTAGTTCTTCATTTTGTTACAGTTCATTAGGTGTTAACTTTTGGTCTCGAAGTCAAGCTGGGACACTGACCTGTGCCACGGCTCTTAAACGGTTGCTTGAAGAACACCACCACTCCATAGACATTCACCACCGCCATGTTCTTCAGCTCATCCAGACGCACATATGTGTACTTAGGAGCTATGGGGGTTCTGAGATCCTGAGAGGAAACACAAAGTAGCACATAGTTGCAGCCCATCACAATGGGGTCTGTCCTTATTCTCATGCATTCATTTAGAAACAGACATATACAGTACATACACACATATACAAATATGAAATGTGTACACATTACATATTAATGTACATGTGTACATGCTTTGAGGTTCATCGCACTGACTTAATCAAATTCACAAATACACCTTGGATGTTATTATTTACATATGGAAATTGTGCGCATGTGCACAATGCTAGAGGTCAAAAGGACTCTACTTTTACATGCTATCCATAGCCGCGCTGCCATTGTCACTCAATTCCGTTAACTCCTCAAAGAAACTTGGAAATGTAAGTATTAATGTCGTTCTATGAAAAACTGCACATCACTGATCATACATATACACATACAGAGAGAGAAAGAGAGAGGGAGACAAGACATTGTTTAACTGTTACAGCCACTCTTGACTCACCTCAGCAGGAGTCAAGGAGCACACCCTGCTGGCCAGTGGGCATCTGGGCTCAGGAGGTCTCTCCTTGGAAACCTGGAGATAACATCAGGAGAAGAGTTTGTGCCAATAAAATACCAGAAGTAAACACACACCAGAGTTCACGAGCCTGGAATGTGTGCAGTGTTAGATCCAGAGTGGAAGAAATTTTGGACAGGTGATGATAATCAACGTCCTTACATAGATACATGCATCCTCTCCTGACAGCAGCAGGTTACAGGGGTGGAGCTTGTCCTTATTCGCTGTTGGAGATTTCCCCACAGTGAAGCCAGAGACCCAGAGTATGTCCTGAAACAGAACAAAAGACAGCAACAGGAAACTACAACCAGGTTCCCAGAGGGGACAGACTCAAGACATGGATCTGTGAAGCCTTGGAGATACAATGGCACGGATTATCAGAAGCTTTGACAACTGAAGGTTGTCATGTTTGATCTGTAAGCTGACCTCAAGCTGAACAGAGAAATTCAACCTGGAAGACATTTGATCTGAGACATGAGTTGGTCCAGCCTCCACTGAAGCCTTGGACTTATGAAGCCTCATATGAAGCCTTGGACCTCTGGGGCCAGAGTAATTTATTTAGCTAAATTATTTTACTTAAGTAAATATTATGGTTGAGGTCTATAAGCAGACCTCCTGACACATGCAAAAAAAAATTTATTGGGGGGGAGGATCCTCCAAAAGGCCACTAGGGGCATTAAGGATAAAAAGATAAAAAAGGGTAGGGGCTCAAGCACCTTCCGTGCACGTGCCTGTGTCTCCCAGGTCTCTGGATGAGAGGAGTGTCTGAATTCAGGGTGGAGCATCCTGAATCTGGTCTATGGAGGACGGGTCCTTTGCAGGCCACAAATATCGAAGACCAGAAGAGAGAAGCTGTGAATTCTGACAGGTCTAGCCTTCAGCTAGCTGAAGGTCTAGTCTGAGGAGGAACCTCCATCTCAGCGTTACTTATGTTGCCTAGCAACCAAAATAGTTTGAAGCACAGAGCAGCAAAGAAAATAACCAGAGTCGAAGTTTGATTTTTAGCCATGTTTTACTCCTGATGTCTGTTACTATATAACAGACTTTTGAAGTAAAGGCTGTTATATAGTAAAAAAAAGAAATGTTAGTTTGATTCTAAAATGTTCAAATGTGTACAGCACATTTCTCAATGAATGAATATAAGCAAATTATTCATTTTCAAATATTATACTCTCCAGATCTCAGATAAGACAGTTAAATAAAACTATTATGGTTTGAAGGCTTAACTTTAAACATTCAAACCAATTTGCTCAGGAATAAATGAAATACTTCAATCACAGATTGTCTTTCACATTTGGAACCATCTTTAGGCTTTGGTTAATGCATTTCCTTAAATAAAACCTGTTTGAGTTGATAATATATTGATGTGATTGTTAAAGCCAGGAAAAAGCACCTTATGCAAGAACTGAGATACTGGATAATAATAGCAAAACTCTCCTGTGAAGCTGTCAAGTGACGTAATGGTTAGAGCAGTGTTTCCCAACCCTGGTCCTCAAGGCACACTGTTCTACATGTTTTAGCCACTCTTGACTCACCTTTAATGTGCCTGATTCAACTGATTGCAGTTCAACAAATGCCTGTCTATCAGTCATCAATTGAAATCAGCTGTATTGAAGCAAGGAAATACCTCAGACATGCAGGGCAGTGAGCCTTGAGGACCAGGGTTGGGAAACCCTGGGTTACAGCAGTGCACCATTTACAATCACCACTTCCCTTTCCTCTTGGAAGGGTGGACCACCAACCCCTGACATTAGCTTCTAAGTTTACCAAGGATTTTCCAGCAAACCGTAAACAGGCCTAAATTTAGCTTTTTTTTCTGAAGTGTCTTGAGACAATATTTGTAGTGAGAACCTAAATGCAACCCAGTGGTAGATCCATTTGTTGGAAGGATGGAGCATCCTGAATCTCCATCCAGGATCCTGTCTGCTTAGTGGCAGACCAGTAGGGTCTGTAGGCTTGTCACTGCAGCTTTAGGACGTTCTCTTGACCTGCTCAGTAATTTGAATTTGGGTCAGTTATTCTCGGTGGTCTTTTCACACAGTTAATTGCATTTCCCACACAGGCATGAAGTTATTTTAAGAGCATCTAACAGCTCTACACTGGAGTCCAACCCAAACCAAAATCGGATCTTGTTGATTAGATCGAATTGAACTTCAATGACACATTTTTAATAAGCCTTTAATGCGTACAATAAAGAGGGAACAAAACAAGAATGCTCGGCATAAAGATGTGTTAATTACAGTCTAAATAGAGAAGGAGGCGGTTCACTGTGTTGAAGAAAGAACATAATGTGCAGAAGATATGACTGCATCAAGAGCAACACACTGCATGTACACATGACCTCGCTCTGCTCTGCTCCTCCTAATCACACAAGTGACAGAATGGAGTTGTAAGACACTAAACAAAAGCTAAAAACAGAAGTTCCACTACTAAGTTAAAAGAGGTCTAGCAATTTAAGCTAACATAACAATATTTACTTTGGACTCAGGTCTGTAAATTCAGTTGGGTTAGGATCTGATCTAAACTTTATCAGGAGCCACCTAAGACAAAGGCTTGGGTTAGAAAGCATTGCAGGTCCTTTGCCCAATGCCAGAAAGACATTTTGATCCAGTTAATGTGGACATTAATGTGATCGAACTATTAATTGTGGGGTCCCAGACCCCACCTGAGGGGTTCCATCGTCATTTAGCCATCATTAATATTATTGCACATTGGCCTGAGGTAGCCTGCTGCCATCCAAATTTCAATGAAATCTGCTGAAGTTGAATGGACATTTGTCTGCACATGGGAACCCAGATCTGGCACTTTATGTGACCTCTCCACAAACGGCATGTCAAAGTTCCCTTGGGAACTCTGAAACACAGTATAGATCTCCTAGTTAACAGACTGCATAAAAGACCTTTTTACTTCTCCATTAAAATATATCTTTGAACCAAGCCCACAACATGTCATAAAACATAAAAATAAGTTATTTTTGGTTGAGCATCTCCTTTACAACAGCTTTAAGGATCCAGTTCTCCAGTTCCTGGCTAACACTCTGAACTGGACCTGTTGATATTAGAAATAACAGTGCCTTAATAGACCTGGATGGGATGAGGCTGGATTATTACACAAACATACCCCTGGGTTGACTATGTGGCTGAAGATCTCAGCTAACGCTCCAAAAATGATCATGTTTATGGACATTCTCTGACAGTCGACATTCTGCGTAGCATCTTTCTCTGAAAAAATAGAATAATAATTTTAAAAAAAATCATCAAATCAATAAATATGTTTCAAGGTAAGTCAGGTTTCTTTGTATAGCACATTAGAACACTATTAAAATATGTAGTATGGCACAGGGACACAGACCTAAGCCTGCCAGGCCTGTGACTGTACTGCAGTGACTGTGTAGAGTGTGATATGATGGTAACAAGATGGTGCAACCCATGCTGACTAACAGCATCGAGTACCTGTAATACCTCAAAAAAAATTTTTTTACATCAGGCTTTCTGCAGGCTGAAAGAAAACATTGTATAAACATCCTAAATTTGTTGTTTTCTTCTGCTTATTTGAGGGGAAAAAAGTTGTTCCCCTGCCAGTTGAGAAATCATCTAGCATGTATTTAAGCATTGTTTAATTCCACAAGAGCTCAAGTTCACAGACAACTCTATAATAAAGAGAGAAGCTCACAACCTTGTTGGAAAATGAAACAAAGCTATAAAATTCTAGAAATATAAATTTCTAACTAGATGAGTTCTCTATGTGTAGTGATTATCTTACTCTGGGTCTCTAACATTTCTGTTTCAGAGCTCTCATTTGGTGCTGATTGGAAATGAAGTCAGCTGGCCAGTGACTCCAGAACAACTTAAGATCCAGCAGTGGTTTCTCACTCGCTCCACCCATTCTCTCTCTTTTTGCATCACTTGTCCCATCCATTCTCTCTCCTTTTGTCACTCTCTCTCCTTTCTCCCACTTTTTGCCCTCTTTTCTCCAGCCAACCATGATTTTTTTTAAATAAATCTAATTTTACGTTATCATATGCATTGGTTCCCTTAGTTTTGTTTCAAGAGCCAGACCACAACATGGTGCAGAAGAAGATTTATGTTTCTGCCAAAGCAACTCCAGCCTAATTTTCTTTTATTATGCTTCTAAATTACAAATAGCCATAAAATATTATTAATGCATACAGTACTTGTAATAAGGAACTACAAAGGTATTTGACACTTATATTTTGAAATGTTATAATTTATGAAAATGCATAATCTTTTTGTCTGAAAGAAAATACTGTGGTTGTAATTTGCAACATTTGAACTGAAACGGTTCAGATTATATAATTTACACATTAAGCAGTACACAGTAAGACCTACAGAATAAACCTTCATCGAGGCAAATAAGGTGATGAACAAAGACTTCTGGAAATTGACAAATATTTTTTTGTCAATTTCACTTAAAAACCTTATGATGGATAAAATGGCTTGTTCTTAGAAAAATGTAAATGTCAAAAATGTATCTTTTTGAAGTGAATGGATCCTGAAGATTTGGTTCCCATAATTAGCTAACATTCAGTATTTGTTAACACCCCCAAATTGCTCAGCAGGTTTAGGGAGAAACTTTCAGAGTTGATTTCTCTGAAATTTAATTTTCTGAGTGTAAACACTGAAATGGCCATATCACCTTCCTTTCTTTTTTGATATCTTTGTAAAACACTTTCAGAATCTATAAATAATTGAAAACACCCTCAGGGGGACTTGTTCATAGAGTCATGTTGGCCAGTCACAAATCTTAGCATTCCAAAGATTCTAATATTTCTCCTAAAATTATCTCACTAGTAACTACTAATAGTCTGGGGATTCTTTGTGAATACATGCCTCGCTTTCTCTGCAAACTGTCTGATGTCACTGATGACAATCTGGATCTAGTCTACTGACTTTACAGCTTAATCTTCCAATGTTACAAACACTTTTGGTTGATGCATTTGATGCTATACCCAAAGCTATAGAAATGAGCTTTTATAATAGTGTGTCTGTATCTCGGTTCATATGAGGAAGTTGCTTCCGGTAATTTACATCTGTGTGGGATGTTCTTTAGGTGTGTGAATGACTGCAGTAGTTGGGACGATTGTGAGAGCTGTGTGACACCTTCCTTGTTACAGACTGACATGTTCAAGTCCTTTGTGATTTGCATCAGGATTTAGTTTCGGCATCATGTCTGTGTTTGCTTCATGGCCCAATATATTTCCAGGGAAAGGGATTTGTCATTCCTGTAGGGACACATTTTAAGCCAGCTGACCAAAAGTGTGCACCAGGAACCATGGGGTTAATATCTGAAACATAGTTAGTTTCAAGTTTTACCGGCACACTAGTTGACAGATCAGAGACTGGAACCAAGCTGATAACCTCCCCTGACCAATGACTTCTATGTGGGCAACAGCTTCCATCAACTGCAGTGAATGAGAGTGATGCTAATGAAATGATTACCATGAATGATGGTTTTCAGGATCAAGTCAGCAGTTGCTGCCCTCACAAGCGGCCCTTTATGAATCACTTCACCCTTGAAAAGAAAACACACTGTCATAAATCCTCAAATATGATTGGTTCTTACTAGAGCTTACTACAGAAACTCCAGTTAGAACTTGTCAACTTGTATTAATATGAGAGAAACATGTAGGGATGTCAGGTAGCTTGCGGAAATTAAATGAGAGAGACAGAAATCATTCTCTTGCTTTAGTGTTATCAACTCCAAATTTTGATCAAGAAAGAAGAAAACATGCACAGATCAGAACAACATACACAGCACCGTCGGTTCAAACCTTAATCCACTTTAGAGCCCATTCTCCTTCAAATCCCAAAACTAGTAGTGACTTTGTGCTATTTATATGTGGAAGCTTTGGATTGAATTTTCCAACTCATAGCCTGAAACTTAATGTGATTACTTCACTGGGACAGCTGAAAGCTGGAATAACTTAAAAAAATAAAAAATTCACATACGAATATGATACAGATAACCTGTGAAAAGTTCAATCTCCTCCACCTCCTCCCAGTGATACTATTGATGCCTGAACAAAGGCACCATTGCTGGTCAAAAACAACCAATCAGAGCTATGAGGACGGTTTTTGAGTTGACAATCAACGTCATGCATACACTGCTAAATGCAAACAACTTAAACATATCAGAAAAATCCTTTATCGGTCATCATTATTGGCCATGCTAACTAACCTGAGAATTTTTGGTGGCAGAATATAGAATGCTAACTACCACCTTTAGATAGTTAGCAGAAATCAAGGGGAGAATGTGAGCAGTGTGACAAGAGCCTGATTGACAGAGCAAAGACCTTCATCTGGGCTCTTACTGGTTATTCCTGACCAAGTTGTTTATTTATGTAGTTCGCACTGGGAGAAGGCAGAAAAACTGGATTATGAGTTTCATAATATACTCTCAGGGCATTAAGACAATTTTAACAGCTACGTAAAAAAAAAAAAAAAAAAAAAAAAAACATTTTTAATAAATGTTACATAACCCAGCTTTAAAGCAGAGACAAGGAAAGTACATCTTAATCAACTTCAGAGGTTTCCAGGCAGCAAAATAAGACAAATGGTGACTCAAACAAACCTTGACTGTTTTGTTGTTGTAGTTAGTGTTTGGGCAGAGGAGAGCCATGGAAATCCTAGTCAGATGTGATGGTACCTGGGAGCCTGGCTCTGACCCCGCTGACATAACATACACAGTCATGATGTTATGGTGACCTGGGATGGGATAAAAACCACAATTTTTTTTTTTCTCATGCAGCGCAAACATTATATTAGTATTATCCACACAATACTAAGACTGAAGGTCTTTTATGTAGAAATACACACACATACAACTTCATAGCCAATTCCAACAAGACCAAGAGATGTATTCTGGACCCATGTAAGCTAAAGACATTACATACAGAGGCAATAAACAAACAAAAACATTATTGATTTTTTCAAACTGTTAACTGTTTTTTTGATCTGGCACCCTGCACTTAAACCTAAAAGTATGGGTATTTAAATATACGAAGTCTCATATCCAAATGTGAGGAAATAGGAACATTGCTAATTGGATCTAACTTGGATTTTTATGTCTAAGTGAAACCTGACTAACTGATAACATTCCTACAAATATGACTGATGCACCTGGATATACATGTTTTAGGAAGGATAGAGTTTGAATTTTAATAATATATTATTATTTTTTATATTGAAAAAAAAAAGAGTTAATCATCAGTTAATCAATGGTCCGTCTTGTATCACTAAAAACAGTCAAACCTCAATAGATTTAATTTTTTCAAATAAACCTGGTCAAATTATAAAAGCCAATAACTTAGTGTGCAGCTTATCCAACCACAATGTCACTCTCATCGGAAGAAAATTACATTGAAATTGTTTTGTCAGTCATTATAATACACTGAAACAAACTGTAATACAAATTCCAAGAAAGGATGTACCGAAATTTGAGGCTGAATTTGAAAGGGTTAATTGGGATGACGTCTCAAACCAGAATCAGATAAATTATTTCTGCAGTACATATACTCTCAATGTTTGTAATACTACAAATACGTTTCTTAAAACTCAAATGAAGGGACAAAGAAAAATACAGCTACTTTGGGGATCGGTGGACATTCGGCAGTTAATAAAAAAGAGAGACTACACCCTAAAATCTTTTCTTAAAAACAAAAGAACCACAGATTGCCTGCTTTTTAAAAGTTTGAGGAACAGAGTAGTTAAAGATATGTACAAATCTAAAGCTTAATATTATATGTTTTGTTAGAAGCAGGATGGAATGGTAAGACGATCTGGAAACAATTAAACAGTTAATTGAATCCCAATAATGCACGCACTAATTACAAATATGAATTTGTAGTAGCAGGAAAAAATTGTAATTGATCCTTCTCAGCTAGCAACAATGTTTAATGATTTTTTACTCTCTTCAGTTAAAGACTTGGCATCAAAGTTCCAACCAGCTCCAAGGGATATACATGGTACAAAACAAAAGAAAGTGTCCCAATTTGTTTGAGATAAATGAAATTCATTACTCTGACATTCAAAAAGCTATCAACAGCTTAAGCAGTTCTTATGCAAAGGATATGTATAATTTAGATGCTACATTGTTTTTTTTTTAATACAGCAATATTTTAGAACCTTTAACTCACATAGTTAATATTTCCATTAGAACAGGGCAATTTCCCAGTGCATGGAAAAAAGCTTTGGTGAAACCGATTTTTAAATCAGGAAGTCCCAATGAAATCAGCAACTACAAGCCTATAAGTCTCATTCCGGTCATGGCAAAAGTGCTGGAGAAAATTATTCTAGAACAACTACTATTGTATTTAGAAAGTAACAATCTTCTGCATCCTCTTCAGTTTGGCTTCAGATGTAATCATTCCTTAGAGACTGCTATAAGTTTATTGCTTGAAAAGGTTAAACAATCACTTGATAGGGGACAAATCACTGATGCAATTTTTCTTGACATGAAAAAGACTTTTGATACGGTTGATCACAATTTACTTTCAACTCTTAATTTGTCAGAACTATCGTTGTCTTGGTTTCAGTCATGTCTGAAAGATCGTGAACAATGTGTTGCCATTAATAAAAGTAAATCTGTGTTCTGCAAAATAGCAGCAGGGATTCTACACGGAACAATCCTAGGTACAGTCCTTTTTAGTCTATATGTTAACAGTCTTCCTGAAATTTGTCCTGAAGTTATCTTGCAAATGTATGCTGATGATACCATTGTTTACACATCGGACAAGAGTAGTATTGTAGTCAGTGAAAAACTTCAGAACAGCCTGCAGAGATTATCATCATGGCTAAATGATCCTTGCTTAACTCTCAGTACAAAGAAAACAAAGTGTATTTGCTTTTCAATCAAGAAACATCATTACAGTCCTTGAATATCCAGATCAATGGGAATCCTATTGAACAAGTATCACAAGAAAAATATTTAGGAATAATTCTGGATGCTCAGTCAAATTTTAGGAGTGTGACGGGGTTCATTCCATAGAGACTGCCAGCACATTGTGATGACTACACCACATCACATAATTCGCTCCTGGTGCGCTCCAAATCGAAAACTTCACTCAAAAGAAAACCGGAAAAACGTCTACCTGAAAATAACCGATTAGAACCGCGTGTGCACCCACGATGAACCGCACTTCCTTCTTGGTTCGAGGACGAGGGCATTTTTGGATTGCTTCAACTTCGTCCACCTGTGGTCGCACCTCCCCTCTCCCTAGCTGGTAACCCAGATATCTAGTCTCCTGTTGTGCCCAAACACACTTTGATATGTTTAGTGTCAGTCCTGCTTCTCCAATCTTTTCCAACACTCTTGCTAGATGTGTGACATGGTCCTCCCAGCTATTGCTGTAAATGATTACATCATCGAGGTAAGCAGCGCCGTAGTCTTCACTTCCTTGCAGTACTTTGTCCATTAGCCGCTGGAAGGTGGCTGGAGCACCATGCAGACCGAATGGCATGACAGTAAACTGAAACAAACAAGAAGGGGTACGAAATACTGTGTACTGTCTGCTTGAAGGCTCCAATGGAACCTGCCAGTATCCTTTACACAGGTCAAGGGTGGTAATGAATTTTGCTTTTCCAATCCTTTCCAGCAGCTCATCCACCCTGAAACTGCATTAAGCTTTCTGAAGTTAATGCAAATCCGCAGTGAGCCATCTTTCTTACACACAATGACCACTGGACAGCACCATTCAGAGTTTGAAGGTTCAATAATACCTGACATTAGCATGGCCTCGACTTAATCTCGCAGCTGTCCCACCAACTGCTGGCTGAAAGTGAGGACGTGGTACTTGCTGTGGTTGCTGCAAAGACATCCTAAGATTTTGCAGTTCCTTCAGCAGCTCTTTCTCTTGCTTTTGCTGACCTGCCATAAAGTCCTTCATCAAAGTGAGAAACTCACTGCCAAACACACTTGATCCACTGGGGCCAGGCTTTGTTTCACCTTCCTCATCTGATTCATTCGACGTCTGCATGTTCTCCCATTCTTTGTCAGGCATCTGCTCTTCCATCTTTGAATGTGATCAAAGACCATATCTTTGCTTCTCCAAACGAGATCCTCTTCTCCGGCTTGCCATAATCCCACTCCTGACACCATGTGTGATAGGGTTCTTCTATGACTTGGGCCACCACACATAAAGATTGACGGACCACGGCCAGAGATTATCTTAATGAATTTTATTTTCTTTCAAAACAGTGAATCAAAGGCGGCCAATGCAAGGTATTTACAAAAATGTCCAAAATGAGTTAAAAATCAAAACACCACAGCAGTACCTTCAAGTCCTAGTTCACCACCTCCAATGTGACACTTCTCGCGTCTAGGTGCAGACTACACCTCTGTGAAACAGAGCCCTGCTTTAGTAGCCACAGGCTACGCCCAGAGGAAGTCCCATGAAACAAAACAAAATAAACAAACAAACAAAACTAAGCAATTATTTCTAACTCAAATCCTTGAAATATACAAAATAATAATAAGGAAAAATAAATACATTTATAATACATCACATAATTCGCTCCCGGTGCGCTCCAAATTGAAAACAACTTCATTCAAAAGAAAATCGGAAAAACATCTACCTGAAAATAACCGATTAGAATGAACGTCAAACGAGAACACCGCGTGTGCACCCATGATGAACCACCTCAATCCAAACTAAAAGGAAAAGAAACAGGTAAGTTGACAACTGTGCATGTTTGTATATATTTGCTAACACGGACTCTTTACTTGACTCTCAGATCGTGACGGCTCGTCCGTCACAAGGAGCCATGTTGAAATATAAATATTAAATATAAACTGTTATAAAATTATTTTAAATTGTTTAACACTTCACTATACAGAGATGTTTCTGAACTCAATAATCCTCTCACATTTTTGTATGGAGCTTCTGTCTGGTCTTCTATAAGTCAAACTATACTTAAACCATTAGCAAGTCTCTATAATCGGGCTTTAAAGGTTTTTTCTCAAAAGCTAATCAGATTTCATCATTGTCACATTTTGGCCAATTTTAGACTTTCCTAATTTTGTAAATTATAATCTTCTAAAATTCATTTTTAAGTGTTTAAACGGATATGCACCTACATCATTAAGCGATTGCATACAGAGATGCAGGGCCATAGCAGATATACTAGAGCGGCTTCAGATGGAAATTGTAAGGTCCCCTTTCGAAGAACCACTTTTGCTCAAAGTGCTCTGTCCGTGAGAGGATCTGCAGTTTGGAATTCACTTCTTGTTTATTTAAAGTCATTATCCAGTTTTAGTACGTTCAAAAAACAAACAAAACTCGCTATGTCAAAAACTGAATTGTATCCATTTTTAATGTTTTATGTTCACTGTAGATGTTGTCAACATTATGTTGTGCTATTTTAAATGATTATCACTTCAATTTTTAAAGGTACTTTCTAAAAGCCCATCTAGGGACAAGTGCTGCGAATTAGCTGTTGCTATTGCACTATGACGCAAACATGGAACTGCTGTTTAGTTCAGTTTGTCTATGTCAATGTGTGTCTGTCCCTACCAAATAAACGTAAATAAATAAATAAATTGTAGGCACATTAAATGTTATTGTTTATATCCAGAAATTTTATGCATGCGCACATTGCTGGAGGGCAAAAAGAGGTTTCTTTTACTTGCCATGCACAGCTGCTCTGTTGAGGTAGAACAATTTTGATAAAATTAAACCTGGAGATCAGTCGAGGTCAACTGATACATCAGCCATCCCATATTTTGGGTCAATATTTGTGACATTTGCCTTGTATAGGCATTAATGCCTTCACTGATCCAATAGCTTCAATGATCCAATAGCTATACTCTTAGCCTGAACCCGGAAATGAGAGCAGGTAGCACCAGTATTGGCTTCTCTGCATTGGCTGCCAGTTTCTTATTGGATTGATTTTAAAATTCTCTTTTTGGTTTTTAAAGCTATAAATGGCATAGCCCCCCATTATCTCCAAGACCTTCATCACGACCATTCCACTTCTAGAATACTTCTGTCAAATAATAAACTACTCTTACATATTCCGAGAATCAGACTGAAAAGCAGAGGAGACCCGGCATTTGCTGTCACTGCTTTTAATGTGTGGAACAACTTACTCTTCAATGTTGTGAAGCAATTATTTCTAACTCAAATCCTTGAAATATACAAAATAATAATAAGGAAAAATAAATACATTTATAATACATCACATAATTCGCTCCCGGTGCGCTCCAAATTGAAAACAACTTCATTCAAAAGAAAACCGGAAAAACATCTACCTGAAAATAACTGATTAGTCTGGAACACTTCAAAACACTCCTTAAAACTAATTTTTATTCTACAGCATTTCCATAAGGTCAAACATTGTAATTTATTTGTCCTGCCTGTTTTATTTTGTTTTTATTTATAATCTGTGCTCTTATGTGTTTTAATCTATAGTTTTATGAAAACTGTATAGCACATTGGTGCAGTAAATACCTGTTTTTAAAGTGCTTTACAAAAATAAATTGATGTTGATATTGACCAAAGAAGTTGATCACCAGGGCATATTTATCCTGCAGGTTTTTATATTGTAAAAATGCAACTGCATAAAGTTCGAGAGACAATGCTTTAGACTGGGAACGAAGTATCTGGAGCAGTAAGCTTGTGTTACTATTGTACCTGAAATATCCGGTGCCAGGTACAATGACAGCAAGTTTCCTGCTATTATTGCCCCCCTTCCCTCTCATAATACCAATGGGTGGGGGAGATTTTCCTCAGCACCCATAAAAATATGATGCCTTATTTTAATGGGTTCTTATTTTGAAATTATACATCAGATCAGTATCACATTTGCTGGGTGTCTTCTAGAGGTGTCCTTCTACCACCCAGAAGTGAGAGAAGTCACTGAAAAGTGTTTTTCAGCAATAAGCATGACAACTTAGGAAACCATTTTCCTAAGTTCTGACCTAAACCATTTTATTTTCATGGGCTCTTATTACATATCAGATCTGTATGCCATCTGCTGGGTGCCTTCTAGAGATGTCCCTCTGTCACCCTCAACTAAGATATGTGTCTGGTGACAGAGACTTTTTCAGCAATGTGTATGTCAACTTTGGAAAACTAAAAATTTAAAACTAAAAATTTTTTTGATGGGCTCTCATTTTGAAATACACATCACACCTTCATGCCATTTACTGTGCATCTTCTAGAAATATTTTTGAGTCACCATGAAGTGAAAGAAATCATCGGTAATGTGTTGTTTATGTACGGAGCCCTCCAGCAACATGGGGGAAATTTTTTCTTTTGCATTACTACGCAAAACTTTTGCGTTCCCTCGCAATAATGTACTGATCAGTTAATGCATCATAATTGAATACTGTGAGCAGAACAGAAACTTTCCCTAAGGAGGGAAAAAACAAAAATACATCCTAATTTGGACTATTTCTGAGCACCATTAATTTGCCGTGTTATACACGGCAAATTAATGCCGTGTATAATCTAAATTAATGCCGTGAATCTAAATCTTCTATTTAGATTCACAAATACCTATCAACCCAGTTTGACAATCCATATATCTACCTTTGGGGCTCTTTAGCAGAGGTAATAAAATTAACATTAAGACAGCCCCCACAGAGGGAAGGCACACCTCCTAATGCATATATTTAAATTTAGAGAAAGGCACAGGCTTATAAAAGTTTTCGTTTGCAACAGAGAATTCGAATTGCTTTCTGCCCAAGTCCGCGATTCCCGGAAAATGCATTTTCTGCTTTCTTTCTTTCAACTCGTGTAATTATTTCTGTTTTGTCACGTCTTGGACTTTTTGATAATCTAGTGTTGAAATAGAATTTTAAAGTAGCACAATAGTACATAAGTTAACTTTTAGGTTAAGATAAACTTAGATACAAATCCAAACTAAAACAACGGCTCACTCTCTGAACGTATATAAATTCTTAGGGAGGAGTCGACAGAAAAGACAGGCCTAGACTCCTTAAATCTCTTTAGACAGGGAGTCTGTCTGCGAGGCAATTAACAAATTCCTTAGCATGGTTCAAAAGTTCACTAGGATCTTAAAACTTTTTATAAATAATTTTATCTATATTAGAATTAACTATATTTCTTTAAGCATGTTTTGAATTAGTTACTTCTTAGATCCAACTTATAGTCATTATTTAGCATTACATTTTGTGCAAGCTTGGTTAAAAATACAAACTACTTTCTTGTGGAATCATTTGAGGCAGAAAACTAAAACAGACTAAATTTAGCTCAGGGAGAGTTTGCAGGAGACGCCTGGTACGGCAAAGACCCAGTTTGACAATCCATATATCTGCCTTTGGGGCTCTTTAGCAGGAGGTAATAAAATTAACATTTAAGACAGCCCACACAAAGGAAAAACACACCTCCTAATGCATATATTCAAATGAGGAGAATACACATTCTCAAAAAATGGTTTGTTTCACAGCAGAAGTTCGAGTCTCTTTGTGCTGAGTGAAAGTTTCCCAGAGGATGCATCTTCTGTTTTTCCCTTTTTACTCAGCTAATTGTTTCTGTTTTGTCATGTCTTGGACTTTTGATAATCTAGGTGAGATGCTTATTGTAACATTCTTCTTGCATTGAATTTCTCTGGATAAAACTCTGGATATCTGAAGTCTGACGTCGTAAGATTGGTCTTTCTCCCTCCACACGTACACAGACACAAGAACCTAGGACAGAGGAATAAATTAACGAGCTAAATCAAGTTATTCCTCTTTATAATTCTTAACACTAGGTAAGATGCTTATTGTAACATTCTTCTTGCATTGATTTTCTCTGGATAAAACTCTGGATATCTGAAGTCTGATGTCGTATGATTGCTCTTTCTCCCTGCGCATATTGAGGCTCAAGAATCCGGGATCACAGGAATGAATTAACGAGCTTAATCAAGTTATTCCTCTTTTAATTCTTAACACTGTCAATTAAACTGAATGTTAGAACCTTGACATGATTATATGAGTTGTTTTACCAAGAAATCGATCAGAAGCGACATGAAATTTTTCAGATCCACCTCATTCGCCTGTCTGGCTGTAATGCGCTCTCCCGACACGGGGAACAGATTTTCACAGGAGAACCGAATTTTGCACAAGACCTGAAACTCAGATGCGTCGGACAAAACCGCGCATATTGCTTTCAACAAGTCACGTGACTGATACAGGAACTGTTTCGAAATGACACTGGCGGGCCAAACTGTGTTTATAAGGAAGCAAATCTGTCAACGGAATGCATTTACCCAAAAAAATTCTTGATAATTTACGGTACAGCGTCAACTATAGAGCAGCCTCAAAGCAAACGAAAGGTTTCATACTTTGGGACCATTTTGTTCTTACATCAGAAAATAAGACCTTGGTTATCACTTGGTTGTTGTTTCATCAGGTTCTTTCTAGTTGATCTATCTGAATCCAAATTTAGCTGAAATTGACTTTTAGTTTTTTACTTTCATGTTATGTTCTGCAGGTTAAGTGTGGCATATGTTTGACAGAAATGTCTTATTTAAATAAATCCACCTCCTCAATGCTGAGGCATCATAGGGACAGGCATCAGAATGAAGTCCCAGATACACCTAGGATAAACTCACCCTTTCTACAAATTACTCAGTTGCTTTTTATAAATTATTTTACATAAATGTATTGTTTACTTAATTTTTTCTACAGCAGGAGAGGTTGTGTCAAAAAACATAACATACTAAATTTCAAAATTTTGGAAAATGTTATTTTTGAATGAAAATTTGTTAATAAATAAAAAAGAAAAGCAGTCCACAAGAAACCTCATTCCAAACAAGTTCACTTAAATTTTCACTTTATGGTACATGTTCACATTATTTATCGACTGTATCTAAGTATATCAAATATATTTTGAATTTAACTGAAGATATGACATTATAATATACAATAAAATACAATGACTTAAATCCTATTGTTTAGACCAAGTCATCAAATCAACTACGTTGCCTGTAGGGATTTTTAATGTCCAGCAGTGTCAGTATTCAGTGATACAGTAACACAGTTTTGCTATGAAATGGGTCATGACACCTCATTTACCCATCTCTAGCTCGCAGTATAAGATGCTGGTTCTGCTCTCGCTCTTGGACCGCTGCTAAATGCAATTAGTAATATTTCACAGATGTAGCGCCACTCATTCTCCACCAGATAGTGAACTTTTAAGTTATATGCTGCTTAAAAATGGAGCATATAACTTAAAAATATATATAATAATAATATGTCTATTATGTCTAAATTTTGTGAATTTATTGACAGATCATTTTTCTATTTTGCCAGGTACCACAGTATCATTTATACCTAAAGTGGAAAATTAACAGGCGATTGGCAGAAATTGGCCTCGTGGATGATCGGTATCGGAATCAGCAGCGAAAAACCTGATCCGAGCCTCCCTAATTTTAATTTATTTTCAGATACATAATTTCCTTTTGCAACGGCATAAACACAAAACCTAAACTTTTGAAGCATCTGGAAATCTACTTAATACATCAAACATGAACCGAATGTGCACTTAAATTCTGAAAGAAACTGGTAAATGAGGGTAGAGTTCTTGTGCCATCGCGCATGTGAAAATCAAGTGTGGGCTGACTTTGCTGTCATTTTTGAAGAGGCGGCTAGCTTTATCGTGGTAGCGTGATCGGAATAAGGTGGTAGTGGATGCGAGTAATGAGCTCTGGGTAGCGAACTCCTTAAATAAGTAGCTGAACATCTATGAAGTCCAGACGAGACACAAAAAAGTTTCGTCGTAAATTAATAATAATAACTTAAAGTGTCCAGTGATAACGGGAAATATAACTACAAGCAAGGGAAAACAACAACAGTAATGGCTAACAGCAAAACTAACAGCAAAGCTAACAAGGCTCTACTAACACACGACTACTGTATGGACACCGATGCCAAAGGGACTAAAAATGCCCTAACATCACCGTGCAAGGCCCCAGTACCACAGAAGAAGACAAAGGGTGACGAGGAGGTCAGTTCAAAAGATCCACTAAGCAACAACTCATGTGCAGGGAGCTCAACATCCGTTTCTCTGAGGACCTCAGCAAAGAAGACCGGGAAGCACGACTAGCTGTGTGGCCCAAAGTAGAGCAAGCAAGGAGAGCCGGGATAAAGGTGGTGTTCAAAGGTCCACATGCCTTCATCAACAGACAACGAGTTACTCTTTAAGGACACAATAGCTCTGAAAGACATTTCTGACTCGAGATAATTTTATCAGTTCAGGAGTTTTTGCTACCTACAGTTGAATTTATTCTCAAGTAAAACCCATTCAAATACTGTTCAGCCTTTCATTTTATTTCCTTATTATTATTATTATTATTATTATTATTATTATTTTTATGTTCAACTTGAAAAGTGAACTTTCATTCATTTCTGTTAATGCAAGAGGCTTAAGAAATTTGACGAAAAGTAAGTTTCTTTTTATTTTGTAAAGGGAAAAATGCAAATATAATATTCTTACAGGAAACTCATTCTAAACAAGAATTTAGCATTTTTTGGTGTAAATGGGGAGATGACTCTTTCATGACTCTTCAAGAGTCATGAAATAAGGGGTCGCTATTCTTCTAATAGAATTTCCAATGTCAGATAATTTCAAGTAAAATGAATGAAAATGGTCACTGGTTATTCCTCACTGTCTGTTTGAATATTACTTATTTTGTTAAATATATATGGTGATAATAATCTAAACCTGAACAAATTATTGCTAGAAGAAATAACCCTAAATTTAGATCACCTAAAATCATTTTACTCAACAAACAATGTTGTAATCGGTGGGGATCTCAACCTTGTTGATGAATTTTATGATAAATGGTCTTCTAAACATAACTCAAGTTACCCAAACAAAATATTTAAAATTTTTTGCAATGAACAAAATCTAGTTGATGTGTGGCGTCATCTTAATCCCAACTGTATAAAATTTTCAGGGTTTGGATCAAATAGCAAATCAAGACTTGATTATTGGGTTGTAACAAATGAATTATTGACCAATGAAATCAACTCAAATATCTTTGCTGCACCGTTGACTGACCATAGTCTTATTTCCTTACAAATGAAACCTCAAAACTGAAAATCAGGCACAAGTAAATAGTAGAAAATTACTACAGTGTCCTTAAAAATGACACCTACTGCCAAAAAAAATCAAATAATTAATCTAAAATATTAAAGACTCTGAAAATTTAAATAGTCCTGTTCAAAAATGGGAATTCTTGATTTCAAGATCAGACAATTTTCTATCTCGTTCAGTAAACAAATTAAAAAAGAACTAGATATTAGAAAGGTGGATCAACTCAAAAATTGCACTTCCTGAATCTATTTCTAGAGGTATGGTAACTTTTGGAGTGTTATTAAAAAACAAAACTATAGAACTCTGTTGTAACTTACTGTAATATTTTGTTTGGCAAAATTCTTTATTCATAAACAAAGAGTGCTGAGATCATCCCGGTTTTTCACATTTTTTTATCTGGATTCCAATTATACTTGAAATCTCTGAAACATTGAATCACATGATTATCACACAATATTAATGGAATTGCCCACCGATGTATATCAATTCTAACATATGAATCCCGTTGTTGCTATTTTAGTTATTGTTTCATTATTATTAATTATATAAAAATATTTTTTTCTTATCAATATTACTTTGTATTTCCATTTTGTAATCTGCCTTTACTATGCCCTCTACAGAGTTGCACTGTTGTAATCGTCTTACTTGTTTGTGATTACTTTGTTTAAATGGTAAAAAATAATAATAATAACTTTACTGCGGTAAGATGCTCTGCTGTAAATCTTTTTTTAGAAGCTAGCATTTCTTTAAGCTTCTCCAGACCTTTTCCCCTGCATTGCTGCTGGTTCATAATGTTCTATAACAATAAGCACAACGTTTTGTCGTGTTTGGTGCGTTGTTTCTGCATAGAAACAAGGTAAAAACGATGCAGTTGGCTTCGGTAAATAATCACAAACAGATTGAAACACGTTTCAATCTAATAAGCCTCATATTGTGGCAATGAAATCCCAGCTTCCAGAGAAAACCGAGACTAAAAAGACCCAACCATTCCCCATTAAAGCCGCATTTTGAATCAGAAAAGAAACCTAGTTCGACTTTTAATGTAGGTTGTAGCAAGAATAGTTTGTCAAAATTAACAAACTAAATGAAGTAGCGCTTATTATCCAATGCTGGCTTATCGGTAACTCTTGCAAAGCAAAACATGACTTTCAAACCGAGTTTGGTCTCACACACGTTCGTTGACGAATGCGTAAGCTTATCCAGCATTAAACCATTCAGAATATGTTTCCATGTAAACTTTATGTTTTCATGAAAACCCTGGAAACAACAATGACAATAAGAAAAGCACAACTTACGGTTACAGGAAATAACTGCTTTCCCTCCCCTGGTTTTGAACAGACGGGAAATTCCTCCGACGCGCATGCGCACAAGGAAACCAAACAACCACTTAAAAATGGAACCATAAACCACAACCCTAAGACAGAAGATTTGAAACTATAAATATAAACTTAAGCGAAATAAGTTATACAGTCCACATTTAGCCAAATATAAAAATATCCAAGGCACCGCCCTGACTTCTTTTATAAACAGCGCAGGTGGTGGAAGATGGAATGTTTATCTGGCTAAAATAATCTCACAGGCAGGTACGTGCAGAGGGAGGAGGTGCGGAAGAGACTGTAGTCCAGGGGCGGATCTATTGGGGTGACATAGTCATGTAAAAATAGTTATTGCAAATCGGACAGTAAGCGCATGAATCTATTTTTTCCGACAACATTGAACGCAACAAAAAATGTAACCTGAGACATGTGCAAGAGGACAGAGCGCGAGGCAACATTTCTGTATATGGATGATGAATAGTACTGAACTGGATATTATCGTGCGCCACACATGCCCCATTACTTGCCATTGACTCAGGAATATCAATGGTCAGAAAAATACTACAATCACGCAAAGAATCTGAAAAAATAATGCAATATTTAGCGGATAATTCAACTCCGTGATAGCCATAGATAATAAGTTTAAAAAGTTTCACATTTAATAGATGAGGAAAAAGTTTTAATTTAGAGAAAATGTTGAAAAAGTGAATAGTCAGTGATGTTAGCCTAACTGTTGCTAGCCTGGTATTGACTTTAATAACCTTAACATGTGCTACGCAGTTCGGTGTATTTTGGTTCCGTTAGCACAAAAAGAGGACAACTCACACACCAAGTCATCAGTGGAGCAGGTGTTTAAATCAGTTGATCATCCGCCGCTGAGAGAGCTTATCCTGTTCTCTCTCGTCCTTACTGATAACTCTGCCTGGGAATTATTTTTAAAGCGACAGTTTTTATAGTTATATTTACATTTTTGACATCTTAACTGGATTACTCCAAACCTAAGAACTGGGGGATTTTCTTACTTTTATTGGGGCCTTTACATTTATGCAATCACCTATGTTCGTGACTGCCATCTAGTGGACATAAACAATTCATTCAATCATCACACTCCCTTGCTGGCAAATGTAGGAATTGCAAGTAACCGGCCTTTGCCCATAGTTCCACAGCAGTGCTGCACTCCCACAGCAGGTGCCTCTCCAATTCTGGCACGCCACAACCGGGTCGGGGGCAGATGATTGTCGGTGACATGCAGCGGGAGTGCATAACGGCTGTGACTAGGAGGATCCTATGAGCCACCATCCATACCAGGTGCTAGAGTCTGTTTGGAAGGATGGAATGGCTCATGTTGTGATAAAATATTATTTCATTAATAAAGTGAGGTGACTTACCCAAAGCAGCCAGCAGGGATGGTTTCTGTGTTGAAGCTAGCAGCAGGCAGCAGTACAACAACTCATGGTGCTGATTTTCTACATTTCTAAATGTATTCTAAGCCATCTGGTTTGACAAAGGAGCGGATTTTGATGACAATAGCATATGGTTTGTTTGGGGTATCAGCAAAAACAGTTGAACTTGAAGCTGAAACCCGACAGGTGCAAAAATGCGGTTCTTTCAAGTCCAGGTGTCAAAATAGAACTGAACATGAAAAGTAATTACTCTGTTGTAACTTACTGTAATATTTTGTTTGTCAAAATTCTTTATTCATAAACAAAGAGTGCTGAGATCATCCATCAGAAATGGTTCTCCTAAAGACCATTTCTGATGTTCAGAACATTGTTAATACACATTTCTGGCACCTAGCATGAGCTCAAAGATTAAATTAGAAACTAAGCTGTGATTTCTGGCTTGAAAGCACAGTTTGAAGATAAATAAAACAAAATAAAACATGGTTAAAATATGAGACTTTTGAAACCAAATTCAAGCCCCTTCAGAGAAGCATTCAGATAAAATGCCATCATCCAACAGAGGCACTGAGATGACATTTTAAAGCTGAGCTGAGTTCATTCAGAAAAAAATAAGTTTAAAAAGTAAAAAGACAGAATATCAGTTTGAAAATTGACTTTTAAAGCCAATTTCTGTCTTTGAAAGCCAGGAATTGGCTATAAATGCAGAGCAGCATCAAGGCAAAACTTCATCCAACAGTAACTCTGTGACAAGTTTTTAAAGCTAAGCTGATTTATTTGAAAAATGAAGATAAAATAAAAATAAAAATGGATTCAAATCTGCTTAACTTGAAGTATGAGGCCACTGAGGATAGGGTTAACTCCCAGCTCGATAGGACGTTCCTAGCCAGACTTTGAATAGGTTGAAAAATGAATGGGAGTCTATGGCAGCTACATGAAAGAACTGGGCTAGGACCACCAAACATGGTGGGGACCTGCAGAGGGTTGGAGGGAGTATACAGAACAAATTTGGTCAAATGAGCACTTATTGTAGTTCACTAATTTTTCTTAACATTTATGTATCTGAGGATATTGTCTCCATTGAAAATATTTTCTATAAATGCTGTAGAAGACCAGATAAGGAGCTACTCCAACGTTTTCAAATCAATTTAAGGAGGAATAATTTTTACCTCCAGATCGAGGGCACTGCCATAGGAAAGAAATTTGAACCCACATATGTAAACATCTTCATGGCACAAACAGAGGCACTCAGGAAATGCATTAACAAACTGTGTTCTACTTCAAATGCCTGGATGACATCTGGGGGTCTGGGCTCACTCAAAGGAAGATTTTAAACATTTTACTCACACACAACCCATCCATCACACTCAAGTCTACAAAGGCTCACTATACAAGACCACACATAAACTAGACATTAAAGTTTATTTTGAGCCCACTGATGCATGCTCTCCTCTATAAAACCAATCACCCAAACACACCTAGGCAGGCCTAATTAAATCACAATTTCTCAGATTCCACTGCATTTACTCAGCAGATTTTAGGGCGTCCTCTTCAAGGACCTTTCTTCTGAGGGAAAACTCCAGGACTTTCCTGAGGAGATGCAGAGCTTCTTTCCTTGAGTGCTCTCCGATTTACCCTCTTGTCACAACATTTTCATCCTCTGTCGACAAGCTCATTTACAACATCAAGTTTCAATCAGAGACCTCACTGCTACCAAATTAAGGAATTATTTGCCAGGTTCTGTGTTTTTCTGTTTAATTCTGAGTTCTCTGTGTCCTGAGTCTCCTCGTTGTCTTGTCTTCCCCTTGATTGCTCCCAGGTGTGTCTGGTTCCCTTGATTACCCTCAGTGTATTTAGTCCCTCCTGTGTCCTTTGTTCCTCGTCGGGTCCTTGTCGTTGTTTGTAGCACTTTGTCGCTCATTTGTTTCCGCCTTTAAGACCAGTTGCTACCGGTGTGAGTCCTGGCTTCCGCTCAGCTGTGCTGCCTGGCCACGGACCACTGTGTTGACTGTGTTTTTGGACTGCTTTTGGATTTAAATATTTACTACTCACTTTACCTGGGTCTCCAGCGTCTGCCTCACCACCTCCACCACACCAATTCTTGACATTATTGCAGTCTACAGAAGGAATAAAAACGTAAAAGACTATTTAAAAGTACCCAAGGTCAAAGGCCAAGGATACTTTAAAAAAAAAAAAAAAAAGCTCTCTTGGATTAAAAACAAATTTAACACAGTTTACAAAATTGATCCATTTGAACAGCCCAAACTCAAAACCTGTATTTAGATGCAAAACCTACCAAACTGAATATGTGGGTGAAAGGGGAGACACCCATTTCACCTAAAACATTTTGAATCAAAAATGCAGACACTTATTTAAACATTTTATTGATGGTGAATAGATGAAATGGACTGTTTTTTTTCTCCCACACTATCCCACCTGGCTCACAGCAGAGGAGAACTGAGTGAATCTGGATCTCCAGACTCAATGACCAGATTCCTGTCCTTCCTCAATGACAGGAAGGACACTCCTTGTCCTCAATGAGAGGAAGGACAGCTGAAGGTGACAGAGATGTTCTATCTTCAGAATCCCTAACCCAAAACCTGATGGAAGGCTGATCCTCCTCATCTTTAAAATGGTAGCCAATATTTTTCAAACTTAGAACATTTACATGTGTGTAACTGCAACCAGCTTGTAGGATACCAAAGAAGCACATTCATAAACTTGAATGGGGCATTTGCAACTAATTGCATATGCATAAAGGCATTATGTGACAACCTGCAGGGAAGCTGCTCTTCCTGCAATATCCTTCAGTCCCTATGTGAACATTTAAATTTTTTAGTCTCTATATTATACTTTGACTTTTAAAAAACATTAACAAAAAATAATTTTGAAATTAAATTTTGTATCTGTGAAAAAAAGACTAAAACATGCTGCTTACTTTATTTAACCAGAACCCATTTTTAACATATTATTGCAAAAGTAGTTTTGTTCACTTTAACATTTCAGGAAACTTTGATTATATTGACCTTTGTTTGCCTGTGGTGGAGGTTTCTTTTGTTCCAGCTTTACCAGAAAGACTACTTTTTATGGTTTTAGAATTCTACTCTGGATTCCAAAGGGAGGAATGCTCAAGACCAACACCTTCCAAGTTTGTAGAACAACTGTTGGTGGCAGTTCCACACCAGGGGTGAAACTAAGCCGGTACGGTATGGTACTGTGCACCAGTAAAAGATTTTGTGCTGTATGCAGAAGTAGGAGAACTGCTACAATAAAGTCTCATGCAGAACGGCTGCACTTTGAGTCAGAATAGATCTGCTAGCAATAGAAAATTTATAACACTACTTAATCTGTTTATAAATATATATTTTTCTTATTCCGGATTGTTTCTGGAGAGTCCATGCTATGTGCAGAGCTTTATCCTTTCTCTCTCTCTCCTCCCCCTCCCGGAGGTTGTAGCTTTCATCAGCAGCCTTCAAACTATTCTCCGCTTTAACGTCTGTCTGCTTAATACAAAATGTCCCATTTAAAAAGCAATGGAAATAGTCTATTTTTGTTTCATGTTACTTTGCTTAATTAAAACAACACAGCACACCTAAAAAACAGCTGCTTATTAACTTCACCAGAGATTTCACTCGTATTAAATGATGGCACATAATAGAGGCGTCTTCTTCTTGCTGATCAGATTGGTGTGTCTGATTTACGGACGACATTTTACACAAATGGTCCACAGACATAAGAACAGGACAAACAATAAATACCTTATCAATTTAGACTTCAGAATGAAAACTGAAAAAAAAACAAAACAAACAGAACGGTGAATCAAGCAATATCAAAATCTGCTAAAAGTGCAGGAGATAATTACTAATTTGTTCAAAAGAAAAGATAGTAATATCGAAGTTATTTTTGTAAAGAGAAATTGCACTTAAATGCAAATAAAATTACTAATGTTAAAAGTAACAAGTACCTTATTGCAATTTTACTTTAGTTGCTTTTTTATTGGCAAAAGTTCTGTTCATCACAAAGGAAATGAGAACATACTGATAAACTGAGCAAACACTTTTTTATGAAGCAGTTTGAAGAATCTTAAAATAGAAAAATACAGTTTTAGAGCTTCCTTTCTGTTTGTGTGGAACAGCTCAACTTGCACAAAAAACTATGGCGAACCTCCTATTAAGGTATTGTGGAGTTGAAGCCTGGAAGAACTGGTGCCCAGTCAGGGTATGCGTCAAGAGAGAAGAGTGGAACTCCCCATGTTGCCACTGCCAACAGGACTGCTAGTAGTCCAATCACATTGACACCAAGACCTGCCTTCACCTGTAAAAGAAACAGGCAAGGGACTCATGTTATCTCATGTCTTCAAATCAAAAGATTTTAAGCCCTCATTGTGTGTATGGTTCAAATATTTTAGAGCCTCTTTTTATGCTTCAGGTCTCACCATGTCCATGATAGTGATGTGACCATAGGCAAATACAACAGCATTGGGTGGATTGGACACTGGCAGCAGAAAGGAAAATGATGTACACAGTGTGGTAGGGATGAGGACATATAATGGGTTAACATGAATGGCCTCTGCCTGAAACAAGACCAATCACAAACACAGGATACTTGACAACTGCATGGTATATCTTGTCTATATTAATTATCAAACAGTCTGGATTCTTCAATTAAACTGTAACATCTCAAAATAAATGTGAAATGAGTTTCCACACAAGTTTTGATTGTGTGTGCTTATATACTAGTATCACTTTTGTTCTTGTTGATAAATGTACGTCTTCACTACATTGTGAAGGGAAAGAAATAAAAATTATAAACTAAAGTTTAAATTGATATGTACTGACCACAAAAACAAATATATTGGATTTTAAAACAAACATTTTTGCTGAATGAGTAATTCCCTAATCTCTTCAATGAAAATAACTTTTAATGAGAATAAAAGTTGATTTTATCTCACTGATACTTTATTACACAGACTTAATCTGTGTAAGTAAGTCTGTGTAAGGTGGATCAGTCAACGAACTGCATGTACAACACAGAACAAGATGGACTACCAGAGGAGAAAGAATGGGGAGGAAGATGGTGATGGTTGCAGCATTGCTGGCCACCTCTGTCAGCGTGGTTACAATGATGCAGGTAACTGTGACAGTAGCCAAGACTGGCATATGACCCAGAGGCATCAGCAATTCAGCCACCCATAGGGACATGCCTGATTCCTGCATAAATACACAACAGATTTTTTAACAAAAAAAGTTCAGTCATAAAACTGAAAACAACAGTTTTCTGTCTTTCATAAACAAAAGATCAAGCCACTGAGATCCCACACACACGCAAACTTTCAAAAACCAATTAGGCACCACAAAACCATTTTTGATTTAGAAAAAAAAATTATTTTCTCTAAATCAATTAGGGGAAAGAAAGTTCCTAAAAAATTTAACACATCAACTGCATGTGACACCTAACGCTGGACAATAAATGAATTATATATATTGCAATATAGTAGATCAGTATCAGTAGATATTATGTCTGATAGAATATTCAATAATTTCACTTAATTCTAATCATGTATTCTGGGGATATAGGCAGAAGAAATGTTTTAACCACTTAACCTGTCACAGCCAGCGAAGTGAGTTAGTTGATGTCACCAAATTTAATCAATAGTAAAATTCTGTAAGACATTGTTTTTGCATTTTTTGTCTTGGGGAACACATGATCAAAATGCATTCAGTGATGTTTTAGACTCTCTCTTTAGCTAAGTCCTCACTTATGTCAGTCCAGAGCAGCGACAGCGCTGCAAAGGGCTTTTGTTTTCATACTGTTTATTATTATGATTCCGCCCCCGAAGGAGGGGGCTTTTGTTATTATATTCAAAAACTGCTTTATAGTTTGAACTTAGCGGCCGCTGAAGTTGGCTTACGATTGAAGCTTCAGGGCGCCTCTGTAGCTGCCAGTTGTGATCCAACTATAAGGTGCCCACTTTTCTGCACATAATAAAGAAACTGCAATATTCAGATGCAGCTATATGGAGCATCAAAGAAAGAGCTGTTTTTGCTGAGTGGGAGAATGAGAATGGCAAGCCTCAGAGATCTGCATTGGAGGCCATCTTTCCATTACCAGACATCCAGGAGTCCTCCGGTTGAGTGTTTTCCAACTACACTCATATTTAATCAATAGAGCTGCTCAATACGTTGATCGTGGAAGGTTTTGAGTTGATCTTGGTAGTAGGTGACAAACTGAAAGCCACCAGAAGTCTGAGACCAGCACATTCTCTGACCACTAAAATCCAAAACGTTTGTGACTTTATGGGGGGGAAAAAATCAACAAACCGTGTTCAAATAAATGACCCAACAAAATCAATAATCTCAGTAATTATTGTTTCAACTAGGTTTTGCGCCATTCTGTGTGTAAGTCAAAGATCAACTGACTAGTAGAGCAGGAGTTTAAAATGGCTAATCAACCAATGCTGTGTTTAGGGGAGCACTTGTTAATAACCACAAAATAAATATGAAGCCTGAAAACCTAATATTGTAATGGACTGAATGTTATGTTTTTTTGTGGCTTGAGTGCCCCGTCTTTTTTGAAAGTAGGCTGACAGGAAGGAGGTCAAGGAGAGAGGGGAAGACATGCGGAAAATGTCGCCGGGGCCGAACCTGTGACGGCCGCATCGAGGACAAAGGACGCCATACGTGGGTTGTGCTGAATTCTACGCCACCACAGCACACCCCATGAATGTTATGTTTTATTTAACTCTGCAATGTCTGCACATGTGCACCAGTTAAGAGTGCATATGCGACAATTATATACTGTCGAAATGACAAATGGGTAAATCTTTCAGTTGTTTAAAAAAAAAAACAATGGTCAAATAAAGAAAATATTCAATTGAAACAACCCCTGCTCAGACCAACCCTGAGCTCAGCTAAAGAAACAGAACATTTAAACCTTTTTTGACTGAAGTTAATGTTTATATTTATAATTATGAATAGTATTACTAAATTGTGTCTGCTGGGGTGTGATCGGCATGTATTGTGGTGAATTTGAGGCATTTGTTTCACTTGAAAAGGTAAACACAACCTTTGCTCCTTCGGCGAGTGCAAATCCTCCACCAACCAGCAGGGCAACCTTCCATGGCATCAAGGCTTGAAATTCCTCCCAGGTGATCATGGCCTCTGTATCAGCAGAGAAAGATATAGTTATATTTTTATGCAAAAATATAACTACTATGCACAAAATAGTTAATGGTTTGAAACAAGTAGATACTACCATCAAGAATGAAATATATTTGCTCATTAATACTCTTCACAGAGTTTTACTTTTTTACAACCTCTGTTTTGAACACATAGGTTTGGAAGTCCCATCTATATAATTGCCACATTTAGATGGTGGAAGGCTTTCTGTATCCCTGTGATCATGTGGGGTACATAGCCAAAGGCAGCTTGTGCATGATGAATCCAGAAGTTACTATTGGGAGCCAGAATGTCTCTTTGCTGGCAGGAAAAGAGAGGAAATTGATGTGTGAAACTGAGCTTTACCAACTGCCAGCAGAGTGGGCTTGAGCCCCTCCCCTTTCATCCTTGATACCCCTACTGCCTTTTTGAGGGTTCTTTTTTGTTAAACTTTTTTTTTTAAATCTGTGTGGCAGGGGTCATGCTTGTTTGTGCCCCTCAACAATAATATTTAGGTAAATTTAGTAAAAATAAATTAGTCTGGCATTTCTCAGTCTAATAATGACTCTGTCTCATAATGAGGATTCTCAATTCCTCTGTTTCCCTATTGTTAAGACACCAGGCACATAGTGAGGAGGAGGGGGGTGGATCTGCGCCCTCTAACTATCAAATTATGAGCAAGAATATTTATTTTTCAACATACATTTGAACAATTTTTTGTGAATAAAAACGTGGGTCTCATGTTGAAGTTAGTGGTTCAAGTTTTTTGTAACTGTCCTTGCAATAGCAGAAAGCCCCTCCCCTCTCCTAAACACAGAAATGGTTCAGCTAAAGAGAAAATTTCTAACTTTAATTTTATCAGGCTTCCCCAGTGCTGGACTAAACGCCCGGTTTGCAACAAACAGCCTGAGTCGGTCCCACTGCTGTGGGCCAGAACCATATCAAGAAAAAGATTATTATATTTGTACAGCCTCTTAATTAAATTTTCGACAATAAATACTATTACCATATTTCTTGTCAGGTCCATGGGCGGGGACGATAAAAAACAATAAACCCAGCAGCAGGGCCACAGTAGCATCTGTGATGTAGCCTGAGTGACTGTCAAAGTGAAGAAGAAAGAAATTCATGTTAGTGTATGTTACGTTTTCTTGTTCGGTACTCATATTCACAATGAACCACACTTCTTTTTGTTAGATAGACGGAGAAGGACCTCGCTGCAGCAAACAGAAAGAGGCGGGGATGGACCACTGTCAGTCTCATACCTTATATGGAAATGGGACTATTGCGTTCCGGAAATGAAGGGGGCGCTATTTTCACAATTACTAGTATAAATACCTTAAAGAAGCAGGGTTAAGAGGTCGATTGGAAGAAGTTTGAGAGGTTTCCCCACTGACAACCACAAAGTCAGCAAAATCAATACGCTTTTCTAGATTAGTTGAAAATAGAATTGACAGCTGTAAACGAGTGAAATTCGTAGTTCGTACAGGGGAAGGCTAATTTTAGCATGTAGCATAGCTAATTATTTCCGTGCAGTGCACCATTAGATAAAAATCGAAAAGTAGAAAAATGTATAATTGAAAAATGTATTTTATGCTCAAAATTAGTTTTTGTATTTTTATTATACAGATGCACGTATCTATTTGCAACATTCGGAACGGAGAGAAGATTCTTCTGTTCTGTATGAACGACAAGTGTTGCTGTCCCCTTTGCTAATACAGTGCCGATGAGTCTTACAAGGTACAAAACCACATAGCAAGAACTGCAATAGTTCAACATAACGGTATGTAAAACTACACTTATGTTTTTTTCACATACTTATCAGTTTTCTAGTGTTTTATTTTTAAATATTTTTTAAAATATGTTTTTGTACACCAATGTTAAATTTCTTGAAAGTCTAATATTTTTTATAAACTAACAGCTTTTTTTTTATAAGCCAACTACTGCCATCATAAGTACCCAGAGATGATACTCTAATGACAAGCAGCGCTACTTCAATGTATTTTTAGTAACTGTGCAGCAAACTACACATTTAAAAGTAACAAGTATTTGGTGAAACGGCTATTTTAAGTACTGTTTTACTGATTATAATGTGCAATGTAATATTACACATTTATTTCAGCAGACATTATTAAAAATGAAGTTATGTGCACTGTTAGGTATTTTAAAACCAAAAAGGAAAAATTTTAATACAAGACAACAAATTAAGGTTAGAAGAAACCTAACATAAATAACATTTATCTGTGTATCGTGTTTTAATTTTTTTATGGATTAAAATGTGTTCTTCATTCAATTAAATTACTCGCATTATGTTGCGTATCAACAAAATTAACTCAACGAGTATAACATTTGGAAAAATGGTCCTAATTATTTATTTTTTTGTCAAAGTTGCAGAGTAATTGAGTAAATCTAATTAGTTAGTCCCTGCCCTTGGCTGTTTGAGCAATATCACTTCTACAATTTCAATAAATGTTTTGCAGAATATACATTTGTTATCTGGAAGCCGTTGTGACTTCTATAATTAATTGTTAAATCCTACAAAACAGTAACAACAATGTTAAAGAATCTACAGTGATTAATTCAAACATGCCTTTTGTTCTACCAATCATTTGTATATTTCCTGGTGTGTAATAACCTTTTTCTTTTATCTTAGTAGCTATTAGGCTGAATCCTCACTCTGTTCTGAGTGAGAATGAATCATGTCTTAACATATCTGCAATGTATATAAATGTTTTTTAATTTTATTCATTTCTTTTTTTAAGATTCATTCAGAATCTAGTCATAGCCATTCTTCCAGTATGAGTCTTGCAATGCACATGTTTTTTTGTTATTATTATTATTATTTTCAGATGCCTTTGATTGCACTGGAAGCTATTCCCCAGGAGGTGATTCTGGCACATTCTGGCACAGGGAGGCACATCTTACCTCACCTTAGCATTGACCTGCAAGTGCTTTGAAGCCATTGTGTCTGACCCAGTATTCAGGAGGAAGACTCACTTTGCTTGGCTAGATGGTAAGGACCTTTGACTTTTTTCACCTAAAACATGTGAAATTAGATTTCAACTACATAAAATCAGTTTTTCATTAACAGGTGAGATCAGCTAGGCTACATTTTCAGAATCATTCAAGGCAGAAAACAGGACTCCTTTTGCGGTTGTAAGGTGTTCTTCTTGCAACCGGCAATAAAGACTGTGTGGGCTTCACTTGAAATGGAAGATGAGAGTTCCTTCATTACTACTCTGATGGCACATCTGGACACTGCCCTGAATGCCAGTACTGAATGCTAGGACAATATTAGTTGTTTTCTATAGTCTTCACACATTTCAGTTGTCACACATTGTTTGTTTTTTTTTTCTCTTTTTTTTGGTGAAATGCCATTAAATCATTTCTGCTGAAGCACATTTGCCTTTTGACTTGTCCAGTCATTCGTTTTTGTAATGTTTTCTTTAAATATTATGTACATGTTTGATTGTTCCTTTTGTTGTAGCTCAGTTGATTTACATTATTTAGTTTGTACAGAAATGGTGTCGTTTCCACACATTGTGGCTTTATTTTGTTGGCGAGAGTAGAACCAATAAAGTAGTGGCAGATATATTGTAACAGTGTTGTTTAGCAATTGGATAACGTTGTTTTAAAAATTTTAAATGCAAGCTAAGTTAATAACTTGCAAAATTTTTTATGTGTAAATACAATGTTTCCTATATTTTTTGAACAATGACTGGAATCAATACAAATTTTCTTTACAAACTTGACATACAGTTAAGTTGTTTGTGTTTTAACAGTCAGACTCAACTGTTGTTTTGCTTTAGCAAGAACATACAGAAACATTGTTTAGTTACAAAGTCATAATACAAACATAAGATTAAAGGTCAGCTGAGTGAAGGTGGAGACCAGGTGGAGGTGATGGAAGCTCAAGTGAGGAGCAGTTGCACATCAAGCCTGAGTTTATGAAGGGTGGAGGAGATGAGACCGGCGCCGTGATCAGAGGAGATGAAGACAATTATAGTTACAATTTACACATAAGTTTAATTTATGTATCCAGTGAATGTATTAAAAAAGGTTTTCATATAGAAAAAAAAACTGAACAGCGAATCATTCTCTCCGGCAGTTACCAGTGCAGTGTCTACTGCCAGGGTCTGAAGATTATTTCTTATCAAGTAAACTTTCTAAAACCTACTTTCTGTGTGAGTCTTTCCAGGTTGAAGCTAAATTTAAAGTTTTAAATGAATCACTTTGGGTTTTGCAACAATTGCATATTTAAGGTCTTTGAAGCGCAGTTTATGAATCGATTGCAATTGGTAGAATAGATTTGGAATTTCTAAACAGAATAGTGGGACACCAATAATTTTACTGATTAAGACATTATGGTAAACAATGATAACAGTTGAGCTTGTTAGAAGTTCAAAAGTCATTTAATTTGTTTGTAAATTATATTCACAATGTGAATAATAAGAAAAATACTTGGCAAATAAACAGAACAAAAGTGTACTGTGAATGGACGGACCAAGTTGGCCAAAACTGTTGACTAAATGTTTTACTGAACAAACCTCTTTTCCATCTAGTCCTTATTAAATAAGGCAAAGAATATTATATTTTACATTTTAACTTATTTATTTTAGGAGTACCATTCACAACATCAAAATCTATTATTTGAATTTCAACACCAGCAGGTATTTGTTTATATCTATTTTCTGCGATGGACTGGCGATCTGTCCAGGGTCCCTGCAGCAGCTCTCACCACCCAATGCACGGATAACCTGAGAGTAAAATAATTAATGGATGGATAAATTGTTCTTAATGTAATGTACATTTGTCTCTAAAATATTAATTTGATTGACTTTTGTTTGGGATAGGGTGTAAGGATAGATAAATACATCTCCATAATGATTCCTTATTATTGCTTAAATTAGATTGTTTGTTACTAATAATTTCAACATCCGAAAACAAAGATTTATTAAAGATTTAAAAATAAAAAAGGGACATACCACGTGACATAACACGTGGTATGTCATTTGCTTACTGTTTAATTTGTAGATAATTTTAAATGTTAAAAGTGTTATTGGATGTTTTGAAAGGAGTTGTCAAATAAAATGCGTTATTATTATTATTATTATTATTATTATTATTATTTATTATTATTAAAACACGGCTGATACAGGAAATGGTGTCACTAGCGCCACCTTCATTTCCGGAATGTAATAGTCCAATTTCCATATAAAGTATGAGACTGACAGTGGTCCATCCCCACCCCTTTCTGTTTGCTGCAGCAAGGTGTACTTTATTTGGGTAGATGTGTTCATTTTTATTGCTAACGGCCAGGTAATCAACTTCTTCTCTTCTAGAATAGTGCTGCCTACACATAGGAACTCGCTCTCATTGCCTCCAGTGGACAACAGCAGTACAACATGTACATAAACAAAGTGATAGGATACAGAACTTGTCGCTGTACTTTTCAAAGTAAATTAGGACACATGAAAACATAACACAAAATAACTCAAAGACAAGTTAAGATGAGAACATATTCTAACACCCTCCCTTGTTCTCATCTTCTTTACCTATTATTTTATGTAAAAAAAAAACATCCTTTAAATTTCAAAGATTTTGCTTTTGGTGCAGGTTTGGTTAAGATGTCAGCAACCATATTTTCAGATGGGGGGTACACCTCATTGATTTTTTTCCTCTCGCAGTGCATCACATATAAAATGATACTTTACATCAATGTGTTCGGATCTCTGTCTGTTCACAGGGTTCTTACACAATGCAATGGCCCCTTGGTTATCACCATGAAGCATTGTACAGCTGTACTTTTTGTTATCAATACCATTTAAGAGTTGACTTAAATATAGACTTTCTTGTGTAGTAACTTTCCATATGTATTTACTTCACATGTGGAAGGAGCCACAGTTGGCTGTTTCTTGGATTTCCAGGAAGTTGCTGGACCTTGTGGTGTTAAACTGAAACAATAACCTGTGCTGCTGTGTCTGTCCTCTACAGGGGATGCCCAGTCAGTCACTGTAGGCTATAAGGTTCAAGTCTTCATTGTTTTTCTTGAAACTTAGTTCATAGTTACAAGTACCTTTCAGATATCTCAAAACATGTTTAGCATTAATGTTCCCTCTAAGCTGCGCGCCTGCGCAATTGCACATTGTTCGCCTATTCTCAGCTCACAAGAAAATCTATGTAGCACATAAAATAAAGTCCAACGTAAACTGGACATTGAGCTCAGACATCAGTTTTGACTATGGACCAATAACATTTTTTTCTGTACTACTCAGCATCGAACTCAGTGAGTGAGAGGAATCCATCCAATGATACAATACGGTTCACTTTCGCTACGCAGCCAATCATTGCATGCTATTTTGTGTACGTGTCTTGGTCATATGCGCTGTGGCACCATGCAGGTGAGAATAGTGCGCCGGAGTTAAGAGACATGAAAGCTAACACCTTATCATGTCTAAGTGGGACATCCACTCACCAAGCCAAAGTAAAAAAAAGAAATGCACTTCTTCTAAGATCAAATGGCTGTCGGAGTTTGTCCAACTAGAAGAACAGTACAGTGTACAGTGGAGTGACTGTGTCAAGGAGGCAGCGGAGCCATCATTCTTTGTATTGGTAAGCTCTGTGATCACATTGATGCTTGATTTTCAGAGCATGAATTAAAGGAATGGTCTGCATTTGATGTTGAAGCGTTGAGTTCAGACTTTTGACTATGGATAAGCAGACATTTGTGCACTGGCAAAGAATTATTAGGCCATTCTCCTCCGCCCACAGATTATGGAGGCCATTAACAGTCAATATGCTGAATTCAAGTACATAAAACAAGAAGCAGACTGACCCATCAACTTGGGCAAAGTGTACAATCACTGGAGAAGTGAGAAGGGCAGACGTGAAAAAAACTGTAATTAAGTATTTTACAAGAATTTATATCATATCATAAGCTACAGAAAACATTTCATTGTGCAAAATGTGAATATTTTAATATGAACAAACAGTTATGTCTGAAAGATCTAATGTCTCATTTCTCACTCTGGCTAAAGCAGGACTCTTACTTATAATATAGTATGCATCTCATGAACAACAATGTTTTCTTTTTCATTTTAATTGGGCAAATCACTTAAATTAAAAGCAAACAAATGAAAATTGCTGATGTAATTTGATTCTTTTAATAAGCCATACAACTTTCTATGATCCCAGATTTGTAATACTTGTGCGTGGCCACGCCGTGTACACTGATGATGCTCACAGTGGTCCTCAGTGTGCTCAGGAAGCTTGTGTGTACGCCCAGACACATGAAAAATTAGAGGGAACATTGTTTAGCATTCACCAAACCCCGTGTCATAGGTTTAGCTAATGTCTGGGAAAGTTTGCTCACCATCCAACTTATGTCTGATCTGGTGCAGTTCATGGCATAAATCAGACTGCCATACTATCTCGCAATAGTTTGTAGGACTACTTTCTTTTGTTTCATCGCACTCACAATTTTCTTTGTGATCAAATCTTGGTTTGCATGGGGTAGATCTTGGTTTGCAGTCCAACATTCCATATTTTCCAACATTTTTAGGATGTACTTCTTTTGGCTCATTTTTATTTCATCTTCTTTTTGTTCAAAATGTATGCCTAAAAATTTTGATATTTTGCCCTAGTCCTTCATGTTAAACTTTGATTTCATTGTTTCTTTGAAACTGTCCAAAACCTCAACGCTGCTAGCAGTAATGATCAAGCCATCCACCCAGGTGGGCACGATAACCATGTCATTTTCTGTTTGTTTTCTGTATACACAATGATCAACCAGGTTCCTTTCAAAGATGTTTTGTTCAAGATGACCATTCAGGAGTTTGTACCAATTTCTCCCTGACTGTTGTAATCCATACAGGGATTTCTTTAATTTATACACACATTTCTGTCCTGTTTCTATTTGTTGTTCAAACCCCTCAGGCTGTTCCAAGTAAATTTCTTCCTCAATTGGGTCATGCAAAAAAGCTGTTTTGACATCCGTCTGATGTACTTTATGGTTGTTTTGAACTGCTGTCTGCATTCATGCTCGCACTGATGTTATGTTGGCTGTTGGAGCAAAAGTTTCTTGGTAGTATACCTTCTGTTTGGCTGTAGCCTTTTGCTACATGCCTAGCTTTGAATATTTTTTTCTTTGACTGAATATACCCACTTCCCTCCAACTGTGTTCCTACTCTCTGTTAGAATGCTCAGTTCAAATGTTTAATTTTCTTTAAGTGAGTCAATTTCGTCCTCATTGCCTGTCTCCAACTATCTGCCTGTGGTGACTTCTGAGCCTCTGAATGTTTGAGGTATACCAAACACAGCCCGGTAACACATTCATGGAGAACTATTTCACGAGTAAGAGGGACAACATTTTCAGAAACGTCGAGGTCCTTTAGTTTCAGGATCTAATTTGTAGTCTTCCAGGTATTTTGGGGGTCTTTTTGGATAACGATCGCTTCGCTTTGTTTGAGTTTGATCACTATCAATTTCACTCCCAGCAAGATCATCTGAAAGCTCTGCATTTTGAGTTTCCTGAAGAGTAACTTCCTCTTTGTCACTTGAGGTAACATTTTGGGTAACATCCTGGGTTAAGGGTGTTACATCATGTCTATCTGTCTGCATCAAGTAGCTATGATTCTGGATCCCTAGATCCCAAACATCTGTCTGTCTGTTGGTCAACATCATTTTCTTTTATGAACTTTACTAGCCTGTGTCTGGAAACTTTTTTCACCTGTGGGTGGTACACCAAATAATCTGGACTGTTCTTGCTGTACCCTAAAAACAGTCCCTTTTCTCCTCTTGAGTCTAGTTTATTGTTATAGTTGTTGTATGAGTAGCATTCTGATCCAAATACCCACATGTCTGAAAGGTCGGGCTTTCTTCCTGTCTTTGAGAAATAGAGGTGTTTTTGGTTCTTACTATAACATCTGTTGCGAATGTGGGCAGCACACTGAACAGCATTTGGCCACAGTTCTTTAGATAAGTCCTTTTCCGATAACATACACCTTCCCATTTCTCCACTGCCTCTCTGCTTTTCTGTTTTGGTGTGGGGAGTATGGTGACGACGTTTCATGTCTAATGCCTTTATCTCTGAGTAGTGTTTGAAAATCATTACATGTGTACTCAGTGCCATTGTCTGACCTTGAACACTTAACATTAACATAGGGTGCACAGTCTGCCAGAAACTGCTTTGTTGCTTCAGTCACATCACTTTTGTTTTTCAGAAAATAGACTGCAATAGATCCTGAAAAGTCATCAGTAAAGGAAATAGTATACCTATGTCCTTCTAAGCCTATATGGTCAATAGGTCCTGATAGGTCAGTGTTAACCTACTGTAGTGGCTGGCTCGTTTTAACATCTGACTCTTTGTTTCTGCTGTTGATAGATTTCCCTTCAGTACATATGTTACACTCCATTTTACTGTTGTCAGTGACTTTCATTCCCTCTACCACATTTTGTAATTTCATAATGTCAGCCATGTTACAATGTCCTAATATTTCATGCCATGTTTTCAAGTCACAAGCTAACTTCACTTTATCTCTGTCCATTATGTCAATTAAGTTTTCTTCAATGCATCCTGCATTATTGCTTTTCATCCTCAAGAAATACAGTTTCTCATGTGCCTCAATAGGGAACACAATACCATTTTTCCACAGAAGTTCATTCTCCCCCTCTACACTTGGCTCCATTAGCTGTAGCTGATATCACAGAAAATATGCTCTGTGGATAAGATGGGATGAGTAAAGCATTTTTCAGAGTAACTTTACCATACCACCCCTGTAACTTCAACAGTTCAATCTTTGCATTCATCTTCTTTCCATCGGCCAGTTCCATGTAATATCTATTTGAGTCAAAAGTCTTGTCAAGTCTTGTGAACAGCTCTTCATCAGTGATGATGTGGCTCCACAGTCCACCATTATTCCATTAAGTTTGATGTTGTTGGGCAGAAGATTCCAGCTGACTTTAAATACCATTGTCTGGTCCTCCACATGGTTGTCCTGCATGCCTGAAGTCTCCTTGACATCATCTTTCCATTTCAATCTTCTTCTGCATGTCTTGTCACTATGGGTTGTACTTCTGTGGTAGCTGCACCATTTTGGCGCAGTCTTTTGGCGGCAGTCTCTCGCCATGTGCCTGCGCTGTCCACAGTTGCGCTGTCCACTTTCATTACATTATCTGACTTTGGTTTACTTTCAAACTTTTCTGTCTCTTCATAGCTTCGAAGTCTGCTCTTAAACTGAGTGAAGACACAGAGCAGTCTTTACTGCTCTGTTGTGTGAATAGCAAAAAGCTTGTATGATTCTGGGAAACCCTTCAGAATCATTGCTATTATTAGTCCGTCACTAATAACCTCTTAGCTTGTGACTTGAAAACCTCTTTCTCCTCAGAGACATTATTGCTTTTTCAGCACGTAAAACATAGTGTCACAGTTTTGCCAGGTTCTTGTAATAGGGACTTGAGCTCTATGTAAAGGGCGATGTTATTACCCCAGCCCTGGTCTGACCCGGGCTGGCGTAATGGCCGCGTAATATCTGCAGAGCTCTTTTTCCATCGTCGGCGGCATCTCTCATCACCAACGACAAGCTCTTATCATTGAGGACCTGGATTAGTTCCGCGAAACATTCCGCATTTTCCTCTACGCCTGGGTCTGGGGTAGATAGGATGGTGTCTTTTAAGTCCAGCATTCTTAAGCAAGCGAGGAACTTTACCTCCCAAAGTTCATAGTTGTTTATGTTTCCGTTGAAAACTAGTCTGTCCCATCGTCCTCCCGTGTGTGGTCTGGGCCCATAACCTGTTGCGTTTTCTTGTTCGGTACTCATATTCACAATGAACCACACTTCTTTTCGTTGCATAGCTGTGTTCATTTTTATTACCAACATTCAGGTAACCAACTTCTTCTCTTCTAGAATAGTGCTGCCTACACATAGGAACTTGCTTTCATTGACTCCAGCTGCCAACAACAGTACAACATGCACATAAATAGAAAGTGACAGGATACAGAACTTGTAGATGTACTTTTCAAAGTAAATTAGGAAACATGAACACACGTATGTATGTATGCATATGTGATGATGTGATGCATATGTCACATCATCTGCACTTTACCATAATTGGACCTGCTGCTTCTTCTTTGGTGTGGTTGAGTGTCTTTAGTTAATTTTAGTTGTATATATTATTATTATTATTATTGTGTGTTTGTTTATTTTATATTGTATATATTTGACTTTTTGCACGGGAGTTGCAATAGAAATTTTGTTGAATCCTGTTCAATGACAATAAATACTATCTATTCTATTCTATTCTATTCTATTCTATTCTATTCTATTCTATTCTATTCTATTCTATATGAACGACACATGTTGTTCTGTCCACTTCGTTCACCTGTTGCTACCAGGTGTTTGGACTGTGTTTTTCTGGATTATTTATTATTAAAGAACCATAATTCTTCTAACCTGGGTCTCCAAGCCGAATTTTCATTACACTCACCAGTGGACGTTATGCTGGCCTCACCAGGATACAAATGTGGTTGGAGAGGCAAAGAATGGTGGCAAGGAAGAGCTCAGTGTGCACTGTGAATATTAGTGTATACAGACCAGAATGTTGTCTCCCCATGTTGGAAAGGTAACATGCTGGTAAAAACTGGGCAGAGTGTCCATCAATTTTATGTGATTAAAGTCTCCCGGAACCACGCAAAATGCCTCCGGGTGCTTTATCTGCAGTAAGGTAATGGTGTCATACTGTTTCTTTGCTGCTTTGTTACCATTAACACCTGGTGGGACGAATTCAAGAATCAGATGAGAGGCATACACATATGCAGTGTGAGCAGCCAAGTCACATCCATGATTTATAAGCTATAAATGATCAAACCCTGCACTGGTGCTGGACAGTAGGAGCTGAAGCTGAACACTGACTGAAATTACAGCATTTTGTCAGCTTTACTTCCAACAGTGTTCACAATTGAAGATGCTGCTTGGTTGAAAGATGAGATGTGATCAAGAAACAAGTAGTTGCCTTCTACTCAAGTCAAGGTATGACTAAACTTCTGATTGAATATAGAAGTGTAAACATATGAACATATGAATTAAGATCTGCAAATAAATGTGACTCACCGAGGGAAGAGAGAAGCCCAGCCAGGTATGAAACCTGGAGATCTGGTTAACCACAACAACACCATCAGCAGGAAAACCATGCCAGTGAAGATCTCCTGAGGCCTGGATAGATAAAATCAATTATAGCAGATAGATAAAAGAATGTGTAACTAACTGCAAGGATTCTTTATGTAGCATACCTTAGTAATACATTTTTTTAATACTGAATTAGTATAAAAAATGAGTGACCAAGTAATCACCTGGTTGCTCCCAATGACTTGTATTCTTCTTCTATAATTTTTCTTGCTGCTTTCTCTTTCCCAGACTGCACTCCATCACACTGCCACAGGAACGTGAAGCTGTGGAGACAGTGCATAGGTGTCTACTAGTAATTAGAAAATGCAAGCAATAAGAGTGCTAGTTGAATCCCTAAAACATGCTATAATTTCCAGGCTTAGAAAAAACGGTTGTTGATTTTGCATGAAATTCCACAATAATTCTCAAGAAACTGGAGGGACTGATTAATATAATCTGACAGTAAACAGATAAAAACTGCATTGATTTGATTGATAATGTAATATTTAAGCACACTTAGTGTTAGCCGAGAATCTAGAGAGTCATATAAAAAGCGATGCCGTGCCAGATTTGGCCCATAGGCCACTGTTTAGTCACTGTACTAAACAGTGACTTTTATTTGAAGGGGTGTGCATAAGATTGACATGACTCTGTCATAAACATGACATGACTGTCATGAACATAAATGAGTCTGAATATTTATGCCTTTTGTCATTCAGTAAATATTGATGCTTTTAAGGCATATAAAAAGATAGGGGAAAAAATTGTAAAAAATACATCAGTAGTATTGTTCTTTAGGGGTTATCTGATGTCACAATATTTTTTTTACCTGCACAGTAGAAGGAGGGACCGGGTTGGTTGGCATGCATATTTGTCTGTCGGCCATATTGGATTTAACAAAAATAAATTCTTGCATTTGCAGCTGATGGCCAGTAGTTGATTGTGAATTTTACAATAGCTTAATGTCCACGTCAGTGGTTTGTGTGCATTTATAACATAAAAACCCACAAAAAGCACAAGAAAATGGCTTTTAGCTGTCCACTGTAGTGACCACTGTGGTGGACAAGATTACAATAAAGTCATGTCTGCTAGTCATGTTATATGAAATGTTTGTGAACTCTAACCAAAAGAACTATTTGGGTTACATGTACAAGGTTGGAAGATTGTTTTCCACAGCTGCCATCCCTTACCCTTGCATTACAGTCATGTGTTGTCTCTGGCTGGCATAGCTTTGCATCCAGACTGGCTTGATTATTGAGTGTCTTATGAGATCTCTGAGTTGTGCACAATTCATGAATAAACCTGATTGAATGATTTTACCTGAACAGAGCATGGAAATAGTTTTATTCTCCACAACAGCACTATGAATGAAAGTGTTAAAACCACGTGAGTTAAGATCATGATGGTGTATTGACACTCACTCTGAACCGAGGAACAACCAGTACAGCCAGATCCATGAGAGCAGGAGCATGATGAGACTGATAGGAAGGCACATCAGGAGCCAATTCCCAAAGTTGATGCAGTTGCATTCTGGGTAAATTCTTAAGGCAAAGACAGTATTAAGAGTGGATCATTTGAATGCAAACACTACTTGTATGAAAGTTTTCTATCATAATGTTGTTAATACTCGCCTAAATGTTTCACTAACACTTTTATTCATACACTGCTGGTTTACCCAGTTATGTTTCTCTTTTATTCATATCCAATCCAAGAGTAATGTATATAATAAAGTCAGTCACCCACTGATTGAGATACTCAGAGAAGATGAGGTTTGGAGAGGTTCCTGGCAGCGTGGTGATGCCACCAATGTTAGATGCGTAGGCAATACCGATGCACATTGCTTTGCACATCATTAGGTCCTGCTGACTCCTGCTGACAACAACTGGGGCACATGCTGCAGCCTTCAAGACAGCAAGACAGACAGTGAGAGAGCATCACCAGCAACAAGAAGAAAGATACTTTGAAAAAGTTTTTCTATTGCTTTTACATTTTCTTACACTTAAATATTTCAGACCAAATCGACTTTAATACCAGACAGAACAGAATAGAGGGGAAAATCAGGTAGTGCAAAAATACTTGAAATATGCAGCAACAATAACCATAGAAGTTAAAGAAATGATACTTTTGATGGTAAATTTATACCTTAGCTGGGTCAGACTGGTCAGACTGGGATTGAGCTGGGTCAGACTGGTCAGACTGGGGCGGAGTTTGAATCTCAACACACGTGAAGGTTTCTGCTGGGGCGTCAGGTTTCTTCTCATCGCTGGGAACCAAAACAATATGGTTTTAGATTTTAACTAAATGCATCAGCAAGAAAATACAGAATACAACAAGGAGGAATTTGATGGAAGAAAGAATCACTTAAGACTCAGATGACATTCTGATATTTCCAAAGTTTGACATACCTTGCAATTTTCTTTTTTACTGTTTTGATTTTCATGTCAGTTTCTGCAAAAAAGAACAGAGTTTGACTTTCCATTCAGATCCATTATGGTCTTATGCTTGGAGGTGATGTCCCAAACTCTTCATGGTCAAGGGTGGGAAACACTTTTGATATGAAAAGGGAACAGTATGCAAGCTTTTTATTATTAGACAAGAAAGAAAAATGTTTTTTATTTTTCTCTCTGCCTGCAGCATTTACTGCTCAATTTGGCAGAGATGCATTTTGTATATTCTGATTTGTTCCTTTTTAATCTATTACTGTTTTTGTCTAAGTTGTGCAGGTGGACGGTGGAGAAATTACTCAGATTTTGCTTGGCATAATGTATTAAAGCAACATGATCATTATCATTATCTTTAATTATATTTTGGTCACAATTAAAGTTGAAACACATAGGTAAGGCAATTTTTTTTTTTCTGCAAAAAGCTTGTCTTGTGTTTTTTTTCTGATGTTTCCAGTGTGACAGGTTGAAGTAATGAAAGGAGAAAATATCAGAGCTATGCACAGAATGTCAACTAATTCACACACTGCAGTGAGTCTGCAATTTTTAACGACATTTATAACATTGACCTTTTTTCATTGACTTTATAATACACTACATCCTGTCTTCTGGTACAGTAAAAGTAGAGTTCAGAGGGTACATTGTTTGAAAAAGTACATGAAGCCTGACCTCCCAGATCAAAACCCAGACTACAGTTATTCTTACACCCACGGTCAGTTATTGAGATTTTCAGTCTGGCTGGGCAGGAGCAAGTCTGAGACAGAATATTTGAGACAATATCAAAACACAATGCAGTGAAATTGTATTTATAATGGTTGTTGTCAAGATCAATAAACAATGAATGTTATGTGTTTGCTGTTCTGCAAGCCTTAGACATTTATTAGGGAACATTACACTGTAGTACATCACCTTTGAAACACCATCACCATCACAGAGATGAATGTGTGTGGTGTAACTTCAGACCAGAGGAGAAAAGATGGGGTAAGTTGGAGAAAGAAGGTGGTAAAATCAGAGAAATGAAGGAAGTCAAACAGTACTACTATTAGGCTAGATCCATAGCAAAGAGAAGGCCTCTTGTGAACAACTCGAGAGGCTTGATAGTAAGGAAAAGTTCTGTTCAGATTGGCACAACAGAGAGATCAAACTGGAATTGGTGTAGAAGATTGACAAAAGCTTGACAAGGGAATGTGTTGTTGAATGAACAGACTGGTGAGAGATGGAATGAGAATTTTGAGAAGCAGAAGAATGAGAAATATGATTTGGAGAGCCTCCTCTCCAAATCCAAGATGGAGCAGAAATAATGAATCAAAAAGTAAATAATATCTGTAAAAATGAGCGTAGGGCAACATGGAAGAGGATGGGGCAGAGGGTCTACCGTACATTGTACGGTAGACAGATAACAGTCCTGCAGAGGTATGAAGATGTTTGGGAAAGAATGGAGTGGTGTTTTTGACCATTGTATTTAACAGAAGCTTCTTTCTGAGCAAACTTTTGTGGTGACTGATTTAAAGCATGAGTGGTATTATGTGAATGTCTTTTTTACATAAGAGCTTAGAATTAAATCTGTTTGAAGAAGGAATAAGACTGAGATCTGACAGATCTGTGTTCATTGTTGAAAGAGAATCAAAGACAGATTCACTCTTCAAAAACATATTAGGTTGTGTTTCACTAAAGCACATCAAGTTACCAAACAGCTGCAGGTCAGGGTTGATGTTGCCATTACATCCCAACTCCTTGGCCTTCAGAATCTGCTGGAGCACAGCCTCTACAATGGGCATCACCATGGTAACTGCCGAGGTGTTTTGAACCCACATGGAAAGGAAGGCACAGCCAGACATGAAGCCCAACATCAGCCTGGAGGCAACAACATGTTATCAGAAACAGGAACAAAGCAACTGCAGGTTCTCACTTTAATTAGGTTTAGTTAACTAATGTTGACTAGAGCACCAGGGCTAACCTATGTACCCACTTTATTTAATGTCGTAAGTTGCATAGGAATTGACCTCTTGTTTGAAGACTACAGAGTTTTTTTTTTATTTTGGCTACTTAATTGTTCTTGTGGAAACATGGAAGGAAGGGGCATTTGCTCATCCACACCTGCATTAGACTGGAAGCTGTTTATTTTTATTTGTTTATTTTTTGTTTGTTTTTTCACCATGGAAAAGCAAACTTTCCATTATTTCTATCTCGATTTGATACAATAAGGGTTCCTTCGCTGTATCTTTGCCCTCTTTTTCCATAAATCCTTGCTGAACGTAGTGCTGTTATAGCAAGCATTTGCATTTCTTTACTTTCTTATTTTTCTATCTGGAATTTTTTTCTTTACAATTTATTACTTTTATTTTTTGTGAGATGACCTTATGTGTCCTGAAAGTTGTCAAGAAAATCTGAGATCATTCCACTTCCCCATGCTGGAGATTTTAGTTAACAGTAACAATAAATAAAGTTACCTTTAAAATTAGTCACACAAGTGACATCTAGATCCAACAGTAGACCCAGACTGCAATAAAATGAAGCTGGTTGTGTGTGTTGTTTTTGTCTCCTGCAAACTTAGCTTTAATTATACTTATTTTTTCTATCTAATCATAATAAATCATAGTCAGAGAGAGAAATGAGACAGGAAGAGCAGGTTTCCTGGAAAAAGAAAAAGTAAGTTTCCAGCTTGTAGCTGTATAAACATAGCTGAGACCAGTCCTTATTTAAAAGCATAAAAGTTTTAAAGGATGAAATCTGAACATTTTGAGTAATTAGATAAGATTTAAAGTAAAGTACTTATATTAATATTGGTTTACTTATAACAATACTTACACTTGTGGAAAAACATACAAGTAAAAGAAGTAACTGTAACTTTGGTATCAAATAATAATAAAAGAGTAATAAGTTGTGTTATCATAAAATTATAAATGAATGCTAAATCAAAGAAACTAAAAGGGCTATGAATGTGATTTTGACATTGAACTTGAAATGGTGTAAAACATGTAACTGCTATTAAAGATCACTGATGATGTGGTAGAGGTGGATAGTAGGTGAAAGGTCAGGGGTTTAATGGGGACTAACGGGAAAGCAGAGATGACCAAGACCTTATTAGGAGATAGATTGTTGAACAACTTAAACGTGTCAGAGAAAGAACATGAAACGTTGAGCAACCCTGAGACATTAGCCAAAACATCAGGAGAAAAGGTCTGTAAAACAGTGATGGATATGAGTTCATCTGTCCAAACAGTTACCCAATAAAGCAAGCACAGCAACAGTGTTAAACAGTGCAAAACACGCTTCGCCATGTTAACAATGGATCGCACACTTGTAGCAGCTGAGAAAAGTGTAATATTTTCATTAAATGAACTCGTTTTTGCCATTTTTATTTGTGCCATTTTATTAATGGAGTAGCTTGTGAGACCTTTCTCAACAAGTAGAATAAAATAAAGATTAGATGCTGAAAAATTTAAAGTCTGAATTGTCATTTTCATCAGAAATCATCTTGTAGTTTTGTGCTTTTTTTTAAATTTACTGTATCTTCATATATGGTATGACATTCATAAAGACATAGAAGTACTCATTTAAAAATCTCAAATCTTAAAAAGTATATTTGTTGATTCTTACATTAGTGAAATACTACTGCTATGAATGGACTGAAGATGAGTTATTCAGTACACAGATGAAACTTTGCTGCTGAACCTTTGTTCACTATTCTATTTCTAACAATGTATTAAAAGACCTGGGACCTCATGTATGTGCGAAAAAATTGTTATATGGACAAACTGGCACAAAAAAATTAAGATGTATAAATTTGTGCGTACACACATATCTCCACACCTTTCCTCTATAAATCACAATTTGCAGGAAATAGAGCACAACTGCAGGTCTGTCCCGTTGCCACCTATAACTACATATGAAAAGAAATAACCATGGAAACAATCCTTGCTTGTACCAGTATAAAATATTTACAGTAATAATAAATATATTTTTTAAATGTACTTTCAGGACACATAAGGTCATCTCACAAAAAATAAAAATAATAAGTTGTAAAGAAAAAATTCCACATAGGAAAATAAGAAGGTAAAGAAATGCAAATGCTTGCTTTAACAGCAGCACATTCAGCAAGGATTTATAGAAAACAGCGTGACAGAGTTCTTTACGGTGAGTGGGAAATATCGAAGTTTAATCTGACTAGGGGAATCATGTTTATAAGTTGCACATTTACAGAATGGAGATGCTTTGTATTCACAAAGACCCATTCAAAAAGGTGGAATGGCTCAACTGAAGGATGACTGTCTGACCTGTCAGCACCTCCAGCTGGACCGGCACCAGTAAGGCAGAGCTCATTTAAGTTCTGCACAGAGCTAAACCATCATTAACATTTCCCAGCAGGTCAACATGTCTCTGCTCAAACACTCTCTCCAAATCTTTTCCTTTTATTTTATTGATTTATGTTATGTTATTGTCTGAGGATAAATGCTGTTCAGCTTCATTATTTACATTTAAACAATAAAAGATTAAAATCATGAAAAAATATTGGGTACATTTCAGTGTATTTAGGTGAGTACCTTCTAGTTTGTTATTGTCCACTGAAAAAGTTTCCATAGCTGCCACACATTTTCACAGCATGTAAATTTATATATAATTTATATGTATATTTCTGCAAACTTTCATGACACGTTCATTTACAGGCCAACTTGTTAGTGTAATATGGCACCACAAATCTTTTGTGCTTACATGCTTTTTATATGATCCCACTGAATAATAAAGGTACTTGAATCCAGCAGTCTATTAGAGAGGTGCTCACCATGCAGGGTTGACTCCCACCATGGACACAAGTCTCAAAGCTATTCTCCGATGAAGACCCCACTTCTCAATGGATGTAGCCAGGCAGATGACCCCCACTAACAAGAAGTGGAAATCTTTGAAGTACTCTTTTGCCACCTTAAAGCAACATGGATAGTTTTAATAAAAATCAGTAATAATTTGATAAGCCAAATCATAAAACTAACAGAATTATGATGTTTCAATTCAAGGATTTTATGTATCAAGACATAATAAACAGAATTTGATCATTTATTAAGGTTCCATGTCTGACTTCAAGAAAAAATTAGGGCAGTGTCACTTTGACTGGCGGAGGCTCAGTGTTCAGAAAAGAGGAATGACAACAAAATCCAGTTGAGGTGGATTTATTCACAGCCGCAGGTTACATTTGAACAAATGTAACTGAGAAGCTGGCTTTTACACCCGAGGCAATTTCACCACTCAAAAAAATAACTGGTACCAACAAGTATTTACATGCATGCAAATTATTAGAACTAAACTAAGACAAATCATAGACTAAATTTAACTTAATATACAGTTAGGAGGAGTATTACTCCTTCTAACTGAAAAAAGTATGCTGCAGGAGCTTTTCAGCAGCACCTGGAGCATTTGTCTCCCTCTGTTGCTCCCAGTGCTGAGAAGACACACTTGAATAGGTAAGCACTGAAACAATTAACCTAAAATTAAACCAATAGAAATCAGAAACAAACTGACATTTCCCCCACATTCTCCCTGGATGGCCAGTCCCTCTGCCTGAAAGAGTGTTTAACTAAATGTCATAATGTAACTGAAATAAATAACTGAAACAAAAAGCATTTGGTCTAATGCTTAAACATAATATCAATAATCATTAGGGATGGAACATCCGGTCTCTACCACAAGCACTGTTTCCCAACCCAGTCATCAAGCCCCCTGTGTCAGGAAGTGTGTTTTGGTTGGTTGTGTTCCTCCTTGCCTCCCACCACCTGGGATTATTTGTGCAGGTGTTTTGTGTTTCTTATCATCTTCCTAGATTATTTAAGTTCAGCGGGAATGCCTAGTAGTGGTGGGATTCTCTTCATACCTCTGTTTGTGTAATGAGTCGTGCTTTACCTAAGAGTGGAAATAAAGAAAACCTCAGTTTTCTACCTGCTGGGCCTCTCTCCTTTCGCTCCTTGATGTCAGCACATGACACCCTGCCCTGCATGTCTTAGATGTCTCTTTGGCAAGCTCGGATTTTAGCATGAACTATACGGGGTCCAGTATGACCCCAGAGCAAAGGCAAGAAGGAAAAAGAAGAGCGCGACAAGGAGATAAAGAAAATATCCAAGCTTTTTTTAACCTTATATTGGACATGGAACAGAGCTATCAACTCTGTCCGCTTCTCAAAACATTATTTATGCTAACAGTAGCTTTGCAGTCCCGCCAGAATTTGGAGCTGTGTCTGATCTGGTACCTGTGGAGTTGGTGAAAGCGTGATCTTCTTCATGGATAATCCATACAATACTGATGCTGCGCTTTGGGTAAAAACTGATGAGTTTGCATGAGCTTACTGGGCTGAGCCAGAAACAGGGGGCTGTCAAAAATATGGATGTTAATTTTAAAGCATTGGAACATCTTTACAAACACCAGAAACAACTATTCTTTAGATGGTACTTTGAAAGTCAGCTTGCAAGTGGTGAGTACAAACAAATCCAGAGGCTGATTTATCCATCCACTGCAGCTGTGTTTTGTATTTCCAATGATGCTAAAAGTGATGCTTGAAACAGATTTCCATGGCTCAAAACATGCAACAGAATGTTTGAAAGAGCAAGAAGATGAGTCACAGAAAAGTAATGTGACTGCTTTGCTCAACGTGAACTTGAAAAAGCACAAGCCTCATAGCAACACCTATTCATACATATGGCAAAGGGCCAAGTGTACAAAATAGCTAAAGTGCATCATGCCCTGCCCTAACATGCAACTAAATACAGTCACCATCAAATCAAAGTTTGACCAGGTTTGGCTGACAGAGAAGAAATAGTCACCCTGTCATTCTCAACTTGGTAAGGAAATAAACCGGATAATTACAGAGAAAGATACTGTTGATGAAAATTGAAAGAGGGAGGGAAAGAGATAAAGATAGAAATGAAGGATAAAAAGCAGTAACACAGAGGATGGATAGAGAACATTGTCAAGTTTTACTTCCTTAAGAATGTTCTTTGGAATATGTAGACATATCCAAGATGTTCAAGTATTTCTTTAATAACTATTAAACATATTTTGTTTGTAGTAATGGTCACTACATTGATTACAGTAATTAACCACTCTACAGACAAATCGCTATTTTAAAAAGAAAGCACAGATTGCAATTTTCTGGCCGATCACCAATTTTTTTCTTTTTAGGATATTTTATTTAGATTTTTTTTTTAGGAACACCACCACAAAGGTCAGTTTAAAGAGATGACTATCTAATAAAAAGCTGGACAGTTTGTGAGGACATTTTTGTTCCATTGAGAGTGAAGATGGGAAGGAGAGGATAGATTTCTCACAATGATTTTTATAATGTTTTTTAAAAATGGCATCAATAGAACTGGTAAGCATCATTTACATTAAGTATGAAGTTAATATCAAGCCTTTCATCATTCTTGCCCACTCTGGTGCATAGCATTACCAGTATTAGTACATGATGTATGCAGAGTTTGAGCCAAAAAAAAGGCCTCTATTAAGTTCACTCAATACGTTAACTCTCCGTTTTGGTAACAAAAGAAAACCTAGGATTTTTTGCACCATTGAAAGCAAGTCTACAGCATGCACATCTAAATTAACTCATGGCAGACAAAATTTTATGTCTTAACTTAAATTATCAGACCATTATTTTCAGACATTGACTTGTACATTTCATTCACAAAGTTGTCACTATCAATACACACCCACAAATATTTTAAACCCTAAGGGGACCATTTGAAATTTGACATATTAACTTTACTGTAGTCAAATACAGACATTGACAAAACCTCACTCTTTTCCAGGTAAACTTTGTATCAGGAAAATGAAGTGTATTTACTCAGTAGTTCCTGAACATGATAAAGAGTATTCTGGATTGGTTAAAAATAAAATGATGTCAGCAAAAAGTGAAATCTTGTGTATGCCGGTGCCGATCTCAAGACCACTAATATTAGGGTTTTTTTTCTAATGGCCTCTGCCAAGGGCTCGATGGCAAGCACAAAGAGGGCAGGACTAACTGGAGCTACCTGTCTGTTGCTGCTGCACAGCCAAAATGGCTCAGAGATGATCCCATTGGTAATAAATATAGCTGGAGATTGTATGGCCCTTTTGGTTTCTTTTTTCTTGATAGCAATATGCATGATATTAAACAAATACCTCAAATTATTGATGGAAAATCCATAAACCTTGTTTCATCTGGGTTGATAAGTAAGGGTACACACCTTTCCAATCTTTTTACTATCATTTGCTGATCACCAACCTTTAAAAAACTTGACCTTCTGAATTTTTTTGTGTGTGCAAAATATAGAGAAAAAGTGACTAAGTTGGCAACCATTGGGTGATTATTGCAAACCTTACACGGGGAGATAAACTGGTGGCCGGGACTACCAGCCCTAAATCATGATTCTGTCTGAAGCCCTATATTTTCTTGGGCCAGCCCTGCATGAACAGCAAGCTGCTGCGCTGCACATCTCTCTGCTGGAATATACCTGGATTTCCCCAATAGCCCCTATGCCAGTCCGTCCTGCTTTTGGGACATCTTAATTTTTTTAATCGTGGCATGTTTGTTTGTTTCTGTGGCCCAAATAAAGTATTTTCGCTGATGTGATATTTTGTGAACTCCAAATGCTATGAGCCGAATCTTTCTTTAGCTTTAACAGTTGCTCAACTGTTCTGCACTAACTTCTATTCACAGCTGCTCACTTCCAGCCCAGTGCGGTGTGAACATCCTGATAGAAACTTTAGGTTAAGATGAAGCAGAGAGTGATCCCCATACCTCTTGCAGGTGCTTGAAGTAGAACGTGTTAGCAAGACTTAGGGCTACAAAGTTTTAAAAACTCTGTCATGAATTGTGGTTTTGTGATGAAGCGGATTGATTGTGTCAGACCCAGGATGAAGTAGAGCAATGTGTTTAATGTTGTCCACAAAGTGCACAAAGCCAGAAACCACAGTTGAGTGACAAGACAATGACAGGAACTAAGGTTTGCACATAATGAGCAAAGACAATTATGACGGCAACAATGACAAGGATCCAGCAGGGAACAGAGGAGACAGATAAGGTTAAATACACCAGAGTATTTAACTAATATTCACATGAGTATTAGTTAAATTAGTCTAATAGTGATTAGACTAATTAAACCATTTTAACTAATTTAATGAGTATTACAAAAACAAATTGTGTTTTTGTAACACAATTTGTGTTACAAAACCACAAACTGTAAGGACAATTTGTGTTTTTGTTCTTATAAAAACACAAATTGTGTACTGTTCTTGGGACAGATGAGAGCAGAGTAAAGATACTAGTAAAAACCAAAAAAACTGCATTTTAGAAGAAACTTTTGAGCAATTATGGAGCATAGTGGCGAAAGGTTGATAGTTTGGGCTTGTTTGCAACAACAGAACAAGTTCATATTTCTGACTGAATTAAACCTGACCTTCTGGGGTCACATGCGAGGCCATTTGACAGATAAGGTTTTCAAACTCCAATTAAATCAATCACATAGAAGTGGCCTTAAATTATTCCTCAACACTAAGAGACAAGGTAATAAATATAATAGAATATACTTTATTGATCCCCAAGGATCAATACAACTGAACATAAATGAATAAAAAAATAAGCATGCAGATGCAAATATGTTCATCTAAAAATAGTCTAAGTGCAGAGAAAATATATATTTAAGTTACTCAGAAAAGAAAGTAATGAAATAAATATTTATTATAATAATGATAAATAAATGTGGAATCTGTTGCGCAAAAACAACTAACTTCATAGATAGGGTGAGATTTTCTCCTTTTTAAGTATGACTCACATTGGATGACTTCATAATGCCGAACATGGGGAAGAGGAGGGCAGGGATCATGGCGGTCATAGACAAAGGAATCACCTCTGTCACCCAGAAGACAGCCATGAGAAGCAACACAAAGGCACATTCTGCTACCTAAATGGTAAAAATACAAAACAAAAAAGTACTTTATTTGAACCACCTTTATTGAAACATCACAGCTGCTAGTCTGAATTTTGAGTCTTTCTCTGTGGAGTTTTCATGTTTTCTCCCATATCTAAACATCTTCATCATCATCATCATCATCATCATCATCATCATCATCATCATCATCATCATCATCATCATCAGTGCCTATTTTCCTTTGAGGCCAAGACCACTGAGGAGTGATTTCCAACCTGTGTTCTCCTCTTCATTTGGTTGCAACATGAACTGCTATTGACAGACACATCCTCATGGTTCCAGACAGTCTTTAGCAGGTAGAACTCAGACCTTGCCTTCCCAAAGAGAGCCTTCACCCTGCTTTTACCTCCTGGATCAATGGGTTTTCCTGTGTTCTTTTAATATTAAGACCTATTGGCAATAATGTAGATGGTACTTGGTGGGAAATTGTAGAGAAAGGTCATTGTAAAGTTACACCGATGTCTACTGGTTGTCATGGTACCATAGCTCCTTCTGCTTCTGATGAAAATGGTCATCGAACTGCAAAGGAATGACAACTTGCCCTCTGTGGAGCATTCTAAGCATGCTGATTTGAGCCATTATTATAAAAGGCTAACTTGGATTTTAAACAGCTTGAAAAAAACAGAATCACTATTCAAGATTCTGTTTTTTTCAAAGCTTCTGGATAAAGTAGTGGCAGATTTCTTGCATAAATAACATAAGGGCTTTGACAGCTTTCAAAAGCTCTGCTCCAGAGACACTGCATTATGTAAAGTTTCTAGTGATATTTTGATGTCAGCTGACTGGAGAATTCGTAGGGATGGTCTTAGTCTGTCTTAGGAACTGTTGAACATAGCATTTTGATTAAAAGGCTATAAGCAAGTGCCCAGCCTCACAAACTACATGTTTGTAGTGTCATAGTCTCATAGACTACAAACATGTAGTCGGTCTATGAGGATTCATCTCCCGTCTTTCTGGAAAAATATTTAGTGTTTCTGCAAGAATCCAAGAGTCTGCTGTGTGGGGCAAACTATTTTCTTTCTTTTGGATATTTTCCCAGAGGCCAAATAAATCAGTTTTTTATGCTGATGATATCCAATTATATTGTTCCTTCAAACTTTCTGAACATCGCAAAGTTGTCCTCCTTAATAAATTCTTTTGGCAATATCAAAGAGTGGATCCGTGATCATTTCTTGCAGATTAATTGTGATAAAACTTAAACCTTAATAACTGCTCAAATAAGACCAATAAACCCATCCTCGGTATATCGACATCTTCTGATAAACCAAACCCCAGAAACTTCGGTATTGGTTTTGATTCTGCCATGTCACTGCAGTGCTATTCTTGCACATCAATCAGAAACATTTGTTTTTAAATGCAGAAACTTTTTTAAGTTTAAGTCAATGGCCAAGAAGAAAGATGATTATCTATGTTTTTATTTTATTCAGTCTGGATTATTGTCTTTTCATGTGCATTAATAAAAAGGATCTTGCCTTGCAGAATGTTGGTACACTACCCAAAAGTACAGTACATACTCCAGTTTTAATCTCTTTATGTTTGTTGATTGTAGTCTAGAGCTTTTTTAAAAAATTGTCTTTCTTACTTTCAAAGTCCTTGGGCCTCATGCATGTAGAACAAATAATGTGCGGCACGATATTTTACGTACAAGTCGGCATGTATAAAAATTAACTTTGCGAAAAGTTTGCGTAAATATACGTATACTTTTTCGCTGCCGTGAAAATGTGCGGCAGCCACGCAAACTTTTTCTGTAGACAATAACAAACTACAAAGCATCAAAACTCACCTAAATACACTGAAATCTGACAATAATCTGTTATTTAGACAAAGCCGAGTGCACGCACGTGGCTGCGCTATTTATGAGGCATTAAACCCGATATTTTTCATAATTTAAATATTTTATTGTTTAAAGGTAAACAATTAAACTGAACCACATTTATCCTCAAACAATAAACTAACACACACAAAATAAAGAAAATAAAAATAAAAGTATGTGAAAACCTCACTGGAATGTACTTTTCCTCAGTTTATAAAGATGCAGCATGAAATGCATCTATGGCAGAGTATAAAGGATCAATACATCAATCGCGGGAAGGTTTTGAGTTGATCTCGGCAGGAAGTGAGAAACTGAAGGCCACCAGGATGCTGAGACCGGCACTTCCTCTTCTGACAAGCTTATCAAAATATTCACTATTAGCGACTGTCAAACAAAGTCGCCGAGCGGCTGAATAGAGGAATCCTTGTTGACGCGCCAGCTGATCAAAACGCAATCCAGGATGCATTTAGATGATTTATTTTTGCCAATATCCAAAGCAGAACAGTGTCCAAGCAGCATAAAAACGGATCCGTAGAAAAAACAGTGATTAAAGACAAAAATATACTAACTTAAGGCACTCAGCAAAAAAGTAGACCTTCCCCCATCACGCACTCACTAAAGCACAGGTGATCTATAATCACTGACAACACCACGTGATCCCGCGCTACGCCTGTCCACAACATTCACTGAGATCCAAAAGGTTTGTAGCTTCATTGAAGAATAAAAAAAAATCAACAAAACGTGTTCTAATTAATTTTCTCAGTAATTATTAAGTTGCGTTCCACATCCAGAAGGCGACTCAAAGACCCACTGACCAACAGCTAATCAACCAGCACTGTGTTCAGGGGAGGCTCATTAATAATCGATGACTAAATATCAAGCCTGGAAACCTGATATTGACTGAATGTTATGTTTTTAATAAAATATTTGCTTGGCTTGCGGGTGGTTGCCACGGCAACGGGTGTGCTTAACGATAAAGTGAGACGGAGAGTAAAAAGGTGCGAGTGGTTCTGAGTTGATCACCTGTTTGGGTTGTTTCACCTTTGTTGACCTTCACTGTGGTTCATCACAGCTGCTGGAGTTTCTGAACGTTCAATAAATGACAGACTTGGACTAATGACCTCATTCGTTTACAATAAACGTCACAGCAAACTTCAAATAGGACAAATATATTTGATTAAGTTTTAACAAAAACAAATGGCTTCTACCACGATAATTATGTCAAATTACATTAATTATGTTCCAAATTCAGAAGATTTGCCTTTACCTCTGCAGAGCTCTTTGGTTCCTCCTATCAGTCTGTAGTTTCGCATAGTGACGTCATCAAACCAAATTTCAGATCTGTCATAACTGACTGACAGCTGCTGACCTCAGGTTTGAAACCAGTTTCTGACTGAGAAACCAGTAACCTGCTCCCAGTGTCAGAATCTCACTGAGGAAGAAACTGCATTATCATTTCTGTCACTTTATCATTTCTGATATAACTGATATATATATTTGTATAGAAAATGAGTCAATAGGGTTTAATTTACAATTTTTATGTCTTCGTGTCATGAGGTAGATCTCAGCCGGCTGGTGAGAGAAAAAGTAGATCTTATGGTCTCAAAAAATTTGAGCACCCCTGCCCTAACCTAAGATCCTGATACCCCTGGCAGATCTAAGATTAAGATGCTCTTTTAATTTGACCAACATTTTCCTTTTGAAATGGATTCAATGAATGTTTACTTACAGCCAGTCTTTAACTAAAACCAATAGTGAGTCTGTAGGAGAAGCTTCCAGGTGACTGGAGGGATGGCTTCATGTATTTGATGCCAATTAACATTTTGGTCTCAAAAAGTTTGAGAACCCCTGCCCTATGGAGTCAATTCGTTCTCACAAAGAGAAGGTTAACTCAAACCTGCTGATTAAAAATAATCAACAAGTTTGATTATTTTTAAGGTGATCAAAGTGTGCAATGCAATCACATGTATATAAGTAGTTGCGCAAAGGTGAATCGTGGTGTAAACATGGAGCATTTTGGATCTGATGGAGAACATCGCCAATGGAAGGATTCAGAGGGAGCGATTGATCAGAGTGAGCTGCTGGGAAATGTTGACGATGTTTTATGAGGGTCTAGATTACTCAGACTGATCATCCTGGATCTCTGAGCGAAACTTAAAGAGCCGTGCAGTACCAGTACCGGTCCAGCTGCAGCCATCCTTCAGCTGAGTCGCCTACTCTGTGAATGCACCTTTTGGACATAAAGTATCTTTATCCTGTAAATGTACAACTTATGCACATAATTATACTACTTAGAATAAATGTCCACATTCCCACTCAGTGACTGTCTGACTCGCTGTCTTGTCTTTAAATCCCGGCTGAATGCTCTATTGTTCTAACTGGCATTTGCTGGATCTCTTTATTTTTTTATTGATTTAATTTGGATTTTTTTTCTGTAAAATATATTTAGATTTTTGTGAGGTGATATGTGTCCTCAAAGCTTCTTTTAAATAAAATCTATAATATTATAAATACTTAAACTGCTTTGAACAAGGATGTTGCCATGGTTACTGCTTCACGTGGCGGCAGACATCCAGGTATTTATTCTACTTTACATAAAAATGTATTTATGGGTGGCGACAGGCGGACCAGTAGCTGCGCTCTATTTCCCCCAAACTTGGATTCATAAAGAAAAGATATGTGGCCACGTGCTTTATGTGTCTTCTGACATGTAAAAGGTGTTATGTAAATAAAATTTACTTAATAGTTCCAATACTAATAAGAATTTTTTAAATTGATTATTAACAAGGATATATTCAGGTGGGGCGGGGGGATGCTAGTCATACCTAGCAGACCTAGCAAACATGTTGTGAGGGTCTGCTGGGAACGTCTAGCGGAGTTCCCTGTGAGATGGAGCTTTAACTCCCAACTCCGGCATAACTTTGGACATGTTCCGGGGCAGGAGAGAGATATTGAGTTTGAGTGGGCCATGTTCCATTGTCGAGGCAGCTTACCTGAGCTGTGGCCACAAGCTTGTTGGTGCCTGTCGCGGCGGCAAACTTTGAACCCATTGGTGGACACCTTCAGTGAGTGATGTTGTCAGGCTGAAAAAGGAGTCTAATCAGGCCTTTTTGGCCTGTGGAACCCCAAAAGCAGCTGATGGCTACCGGCGGGTGAAACGGCTTGGGTGGTTGCTGAGGCAAAAACTCAGGCGTGGGAGGAGTTTGAAGAGGCCATGGAGAAAGACTTCCATATGGCTTTGAGGCGATTCTGGTCCACCATCCAGCGTCTCAGGAGAAGGAAGCAGTGTAGCACCAACACTGTTTATGGTGGGGATGGTGTGCTGTTGACCTCAACTCAGGACGTTGTGGGTAGGTCGGTGGAATACTTTGAAGACCTTCTCAATCCCACCAACATGCATGCCTTCCATTGAGGAAGATCAGCCTGGGGACTCTGGGTTGCACTCTCCAATCTCTGGGGAATAGGCTGAAAAGCTCCTTGATGGCAGGGCCCCAGGGGCGGACAAGATCCGCCCTTAAGGCTTTGGATGTTGTAGAGTTTTGTTGGCTGACATCACTGCAATATTGCATGGACATCAGGGGCAGTTCCCCGGGATTGGCAGACTGGGATGGTGGTCCCTCTGTTCAGAAAGGGGGACTTAAGGGTGTGCCCCAATTATAGAGGGGTCACACTCTTTAGCTTCCCCTCCAGGGACCTATTCGGGGCTACAGGACCCTGGGGATTTGGAGGATCAGTACCTCCAAATCCGAGGCCCTGGTCTTGAGTCAGAAAATGGTAGAGTGTCTTCTCCGGGACAGGGGGAGTGTCCTAAATGGAGGCATTCAAGTATCTCGGGATCTTGTTCACGAATGAGGGAAGAAGAGAGCGGGAGATCGACAGCGTCTGCCATGAAGTGGGAGCTGTACCGGTCCGTTGTGGTGAAGAGAGAGCTGAGTCAAAAAGGGAAGCTCTCAATTTACAGGGCGAGCTGCAGTCCCACCCTCATCTATGGTGATGAGCTTTGGGTCATGACCGAAAGAACAAGATTGCGGATACAAGCAGCCAAAACGGGGTTCCTCCTAGGGTGGCTGGGGTCTCCCTTAGAGATAGGGGAGGGACTCAGAGTAGAGCCGCTGCTCTGTCATGTTGAGGGGAACCAGTTGAGGGGCATCTGGTCAGGATGCTTTGTAGACGCCTCCCTGGTGAGATGTTCCGGGCACATCCCACTGGGAGGAGGCCCAGGGCAAGATCCAGGACACGCTGGAGAGACTATGTCTCTTGGCTGGCCTGGGAACGCCTTGGGATTCCCCTGGAGGAGCTGGAAGAAGAGGCTGGAGAGAGGGAAGTCTGGGCCTCCCTTCTGAAGGTGCTGACCCAACGACCCGCCCCCAGAGAAGTGGAAGAAAATGGATGGATGGATGAATGGATGGATGGATGGATGGATGGATGGATGGATGGATGGATGGATGGATGGATGGATGGATGGACATAAGTAATTTTTGACATGGCATTTAAAAAAATGAAACAAATATTGTCTTCAAAATTGACACTGCTTTTATTTTGTTTTGATATTGTTTTCTTATTTTCTATCAGAAACAAACATCCATGATGAAATTAAAACAATTTAAAATCCAAATCTCTAATTCTAAACAAATCTATTCAACCCCTTAGCAAATCTAATCAAAAAGCTGAAGATCAGATGCTGGACTCATGGAGACTGACCTTTGTTCTGATGACCAGTGGAAGAGGAAGCAGCAGCAGTGGTGTGAGGATGATGAAGACAATCCTGTGATAGTTCCACAGCCCTCTGCCCACACACCTCAGCATTCTCTCTTCTTTTTTTATGAACAGTTCTTGCTGTGAAACTTTACAAAGTATGTAGGGTGGTTAACACAGACAGGTTGATCTGTACATATGACATGAATATTATGCAAGTTCTGTGGCCATATCTAGTTTTTCTTCAAATCTCCGTAAGCGGTGGTTATTGTCTCAGCAACAAGATATTTTGTTAATACATTGATATCTTGCTTTGATGTGTGGCGCTAATCAGAATTAGTGGTTGAATTATACATTTCGAATTGAAAACATTTGGAAATGCAACAAAAAAGGTAACATGGGGTACCTTTTTTTGGTAACCCATTTTACCTATAAAGTTATAGGTTTATGTTTCTGTTCGTATGTACCACATACAGAGTAGGCTATTATAATTTACCTAAAATGAAACTCAACCAGTTATTACAGGTTTTTTTTTTATTTTTATTATTTTGGTCAGAGAGTAGAACTGTGAGGATTTCAACTATCAGCAGTGGTAGCTCATTTCATGCAGTATTTACAACTTTCATCATTTGTTGAACTGTTAATATCAATTATTGATATGTTTGGTAAAAAAAATCTAGATATAAAATGCTGTAACTGATATTCACTAAGTTTTTTTATTAACATGTCATTCAAACATTCAAGCTTCATATTGAAGCCTGAAAAGTTTGATTTCTATCTTTTCAAGGTCAATAATGATTAAATCTAGTGAACATGAAACAGGCAGAGGAACATAAAGAAATAGAACAGTTTTGTACAATAACAGCCATTCAGATTTCATAATTAGGTTTATTCTCACCTTGTGCTGTCCTCACTTTGAGACAATCCTGCCCCCGGCTCATCAGAGAACTTGGTCTGAATGTAATGAGCAGCCCTCCTTTTCTCAAATAATATATCCCCCACTTCTTTCTTTGAAGTACTTTTTAACAGCTATTGTCAGCTTGTCTTAGTAATCATTAACACATTGCTTAAGACACAAGTGTTTCACTCCATGTTCAAAGGCACCATCATAAAAACTGTTTGAAAAAAAAACTTTGGACCGTATTGCAAACAGATACACATTGACTATCTCCATAATGGAACAGTACTGCAGTTACTGTATTCAAGTTTCAACTGGTGATTGGAAACTGAATACCTGAGTTGGGATATGCTAAACATTGGGAACAATAAATAGATAAATATAAAGATTTAAACTTTATATTTACCTATTTGTAGAGATGTAGATTAAGCCAAGCTCTATGTATGCTAGAAAGTAAATTCTATTGTAAATGTCTGCAAACATTGAGATATATGTCTTATTATTTATTTATTTTAATAATTTCATACAGTCAGTTTGTATGGAATTAATCTGAAGAGGAAAGTCTTCTCTGGTCTATGTCAAAAAGATACATCATGATAATCTCATCTGTCTGGCTGAGAATTTGGATTTTGTTTTGATGCATGTGATACAAGGTGTCTATCATTAATATAAATCAGCTAATGTCTTAAAATGATTCCAGTCACTTCCATTGCAGCACCAAAGGCTCAGAATATTACACATAAAACACATATCTTACCATTGGTGCCTTTTTATTATTTCATGTCAGACTTTTAATTTTTGCTTTCACTGGTGCAGCATGCCATTAGTGTTTCTGCTGTGTTCTGTTTTTTAGTCTTGTTGCATTTTCTTCTCTGTGTAATGAATACCAACAGCTGCATAGGTATCCATCGATCTTTTGCCCTGTTGATCTCTGGGCAAAAGATCAACAGGACACTTTTTCCCACCGCAACAAGTTGCGAGTATCGAGTTCTGGTTTCTCTCACCCAATTTATTGGCATACACTGTGTAGTCAGTAAGAGTACATCCACACACAGCTGCCCCAGACTATATCCAGGTGGGCTGGTGAAGTGCTGTGTTATTTCCTGGAATAACCATTTCTCTTCAAAGTAACTTTGTAATGTATAAGCTATGATGTGGTTGTAAGAGCTCAATGATCTTACAAATTTGATGAGATTACAGATTTCACACCCTTTGCCCAAATCACACAAGATAAGTTTATGATTAAATATTGTTTTTACCTCATGTGAAGCATTACTGGAACATTGGAATATATTCCGAACACCACTGCAGCATTAGCCAAAGCTAATAAAAGTAAAAGAGCACATGGGACCAGGTTCAGTAGTACGTCATAGATTGTTAGTCTGTCCTTAAGAAAACAAATCCAAAAACCTGAATTCTACATAAGGTAAATGGTGCAAGTTAAAGAGGTGACTGCTTAATAGCACTCTCCTAAATTAATAGACATGAATTGGTTCCACATGGCTACAATATGGTTGGACCGCTGCCTAATAATATTAGCTACCATAACTATGCGGATGACACACAGCTCTACATTACAATGTCACCTTGTGACTCTGAACCCATCCAATCACTGAATAAATGCTTAGAACAGATAAATGTGTGGATGTGCCAAAACTGAACAGAAACAAAACTGACGTTATTATTTTTGTACCTAAAGAGGACCGATCTAGAGCTATAGATCTAGAGTCATTGCGCAGCTTCAGTTATTACAACTAAAAACTAACAATCAGCCCGAAACCTGGGAGTAGTGACGGACTCGGACTTGAACCTCCAGAGCCACATAAAGACGATTACAAAGTCGGCCTTCTATCACCTGAAGAACATCTCCAGGATTAGAGGACTAATGTCTCAGCCAGATCTAGAGAAACTCATCCATGCGTTTATCTTTAGTCGCATTGATTATTGCAACAGCGTCTTCACAGGCCTGTCCAACAAATCATTCAAACAGCTGCAGCTGATCCAGAAGCTGCTGCTCCTGTTCTCACTAAAACCAGGAAGATAGAGACATTACAGCAGTTTTAAAGTCCCTCCACTGGCTCCCTGTAGCTCAAAGAATAGATTTTAAAATAATGTTGTTAGTTTATAAATTACTGAACTTGAAATGTAATATGTAACAATGTATTGTCTATTATATGTTGCATGACTTTGTGTTCTTATGTTTATGATGTAAAGCACTTTGAAATGCCTTGCTGCTGAAATGTGCTATACAAATCAAATTTGATTTGATTTGATTTAATAGCAAGAAGTTTCTGGATTCTAATCCCAGCCTGGCTTTGTTGGAGAATCAGAAGGTGCAAACTCTTGAGTAAACAAATAATACTCAGAGACGTGTCCTTTACTGCCAGTCACAACGGGTCGGGAGATTTATTATCACTTCTACCATGAATGCATCAGTACAAAATCAAAGTTCCAAAAATCTTTTCCCCAAAATCTCTCCGTATTCTTGACAACAACCTTTTTTTTATACTTCCCGTTTTCCATTGGTGTGTGTTGGGAAGTCTTGACCAACCAAGTATTGCTTTTGGTTTTACGTCAACATTCTGGAAGCCCTTAGACTGAGTGTATATTGGACCTTTCTAGACCAATCAACCTCGTGAACTTGAAGAGATCCGTTCCATTTCAGAATTGCCAAACAAATTGTTGTTCCTATCTACCTAAACAGCTTACTTCCCAAGTCATATTTTGGTCCAACTTTGTGCCTTGCACGCAAGGGAGGAAAGTTATGTCATTATGACCCAGCTAGGCACCAGAATCTTTCCACAAAAACAAGTTCATAAAAATATTTTCGCTCTCACAGCTTCTTTCTATGAGGAGTCTGCAGGTTCTCCCAGAACAGATCTGTTAGGTTAACTGCTTCTTCTACATTGGCCTTAATTGTGAGTCTGTGCATGTTGATATGTCCTTTGATAACTGTGCTGTGAGAGAATGAAACACAGCCTTGACACAGCAGTGGACCATATCATGTCAACTGGCCGTCAACTTTAAAGAAGACGACCAGCAATCACAGTCATCAGCAAAGTTGGAAGACAAAATAATTCTCAACTTAGTTTCAGCAGTCTGTGGTTTAAATACACCATCTTCCTCTAACATGCAACTTTCACTCTCAAAAAGTGATGAAGAATATGGAGCTAAAGAATTTTGCATATTAATAAGCAGAAATAGCTCCATAAAATTTGAAAAGTTCAAAATCAGAAAGGTAAAATTCCAATCAAGAAATGTACATAGGTAGAAAGGATTGGCATCAGATATTTAATGTAGATAAATTTAGATTAAATATCTGATTTATCTAGATATAAATCTGATATTTATGTCTTGATATTTAATTGATAAATATTGACTTTAAATCTAATTAATATCTACTTTTTGTAGATTTAAAAAAAATCTTTTTTATACAATAAAGGTAGAACGTTTTTTTTTACCATTAAATTAAAAGTTCACTACCACTAAAAACATTTCGGTCTGTAAACTCATTCCATCTTCTCTATGCTCCCCAGGCAAAAAACTTAAATCTTTAAACTGCTTGAATAAAACAGCAAGTTAAAACTGAGTCTAAAAGTATTTAATCTGCTTAAAAAAAAAAAAAAAATCAGTTCTATTAAGTAACACATTCTCTTTGTTTCTAGACCTTTTGTGCATGCATGAACAAGTCTTGATAACTATGTTGTGTTGATGAAATGTCAGTCAAGTTTGGGTATTATCTTAGAATAATGAGAGGCTTTATTACCTTACCTTACTGCCTACTTGACACCGAGGGATGTGTGTGAGTGAGAGCACCCACTTGTACTTTTAGTTCTCAGAAAACAGAAAAAATAAACATATTTATATTCAGCGAATAAAGGAAAATGTTTCATTCTTGGAGTTCCAGGACATTGGGTATCCTTTAACTTTTTATCTTGAAGTCATGAAGAAATGGTTAAACAGTTGCCAACTTTAATATTTGATCTTTGACCCATAGCTAATACCAGTAACAACCAAAACTATGTGGTGAATGAGAAAAAATATTGGTCAATGGTCTGAAAGGAGGATCTTATCACATCTCAGAGAGGGTTATAGAATGGGAAGAGTTACAGTAAGGGGCAGGTTCAAAAAACAGGACACAAGAGTTAAAGAGTGGTACTTACTATTCCAAAACAGGAGGTACTACAAACCCAAAGTACACATAAATTGAAAACCAGCTATATGAACATGTATTCCTGCTCAGGAAAGACTGAAAGAGACAGACTGGCTAAAACAGATATCAGGAAATTGTTTTCTTATGCTGGACATATAGGTCTCCTTTACAGACCAACCCCTCCCACCAGGTCTCACCATCACAATGCAAACAGCATGGAAGGAAACTGAGTTCACAGAGGGCCCTGGGCTGTTTAGACAAGGAGTAAGGCCACAGCAGTGTCTAAACATTGAATAATGAACTCTGACCTTAAGTGAGGCAGTAAAGCCTACTATGTTGTAGATGATACCTGCTACATTTAGTGTTAAGGACAAGTTTTGTTTTTGTTGTAGAACCTCTGTCACTAAAATGTTTGATGTTTTGAGGCATGAACACATTATTTACTTTGTTAAACAAGATTACATCAAGTTCCACTATGAGGATTGTTTTTTTTTATTATTTGCCATTTTAACAAAACTAGTACAAGATTATTAAGAAACCTAAAAAGGCATACTTCATTAGTGTAAAGTATACACTGAGATGTAATTTAAAACATACTGAAATTTCAATATATCAGTTTACTTTTAAGTGAGCTTTAAATTAATAAAAAAAAACTATTTTGAACATATATAAAATACACGCAAATTATCTTTAAAATAATATTGTTTCATTGGCAACTTTGAGCAAATATACATTTTGTTCACATAAAGTATACCTTTATTTAATATATTTCTTAAAAGTGTATAGTGGTACAAATATTTTTAAGTGTATTTAAAGATATAATGTCAAAAATAGTACAAGCATGCTATTAGTACACTTTGTATATATTTCTATATCATACACTTACTACTTAATATATGTAAAATCTGCTTATACAAATGTAAGTATCTTTGAAATATACTAAGTTGTTTTTATTCCACTAGGGGAGCTCTGCTCCATTGTCATAGGATTTTTAACACTATTCAAAGCAGTGCAGCCAATTCCAAGCAGTTTTTTTCCTATGTTTATCTGCTTAGATTGAACCACAGATCTATGACCAGAGTCCCACCAGAGGAAGAAGAGCCTTTGTTGTGCTTTCTTCACCAGGTGGGAGGTGTTTGTATTCCAGGAGAGGTCAGATGTGATGTGGAAGCCCAGGAACGTGATGTTGTCCACACGCTCCACCACTTCTCCATCTATGAGAAGGGGAGTGTGATCCATCCTCCTGGACCTTCTGTAGTCCACAATGACCTCCTTGGTCTTCCCTGTGTTCAGCACCAAATTGGTGGCTGAATGAGTGAGCTGCTGAATCTCCTCTCTGTAGTGGGTCTCGTTGGGTCAATTGCCCACCTAGGTCCCCTGGACAGGAAGCTGTTATTTATTTATTTTTTTATTATTATTTTATTTACGTCAGAGAGGCCAACTTTCTATTATTTCCATCTCAATTTGGTACAATAGGGGATCCACATTTTCCATATCTGTGCCCTGTTGTTAAAAACTGCTGTCACTTCAGTGCAGCTAAAATAAACCCCAGAACTCTTATAGCTTACCTTCAGCTCCTGTTGTCAGTCTCAACTCTTCACATTGAGACTGATTTAGAAGCCAGTTGAACCAGAGACACAATAGAAATCATGAAGTGTTTTGTTTATTTCACCCATAAAGCAAACATGTCTGAAAGAAGCAGTGAGAGGACACAGGGTTTGTCAATGTCCTGGGGTCAATGTCCTTAGCCTGTTGGTGAAGATTCTCACCAACAGGCTAAGAAGAGAAACTGGTTGTGTGGGGCAGCACCTGGCTAAAGGCCAAGGTTCTTTGCTATAACTGGGTTCTTGCTGAAGTGTTGTCGTGCCATTGAGTGTTTCTGTTCAATCCACTGGATAAATGTAGTTTCATATGCCTGGAAACAGATTAGAAAGATTCAGTCAGACAACTGTATGTGGTCAGCCCAGGAAAAATACATTGAGCAAAACCTTTGTTTGCACTTTGCTGAAACCTCAGTCACAGTCAGACAGTCAGACAGTCAGACTTGAACAAACCTTCTGGATGTGTTCCACTTGTGTGTGAGCTGAAGTCTCCTCTTTGGACAACAGTATGCAGTTCCAGGGGCTCCAGTCCTCCTGGATGTCCCAGCGAGCAAACGCCAGGTTGTAAATGTCTCTGCTGCCATTCAGAGCTGAGCAGGAAGCCCAAACCTTTTCTATTAGGTAGCGAATGTCGTCCACCTGGACAGAGGCAAAGGTCAGCATGTTGGCATGTTGGTCTATTTGAGGTGTAATTTAGATTTATTTTGGTGTTTTCCCTGAAATTTCAAGACTGAATTTCGGTATTTGTATGTTTAGAAAAATCTCTTTTGGTTGTTTTGATTACTTGTAAAAAGATTTTCTTTCAAATTTATGAAAAGAAAACCTCAGAAAATAATGTATGCTATCTGTAAACATGCACTCCTTTTTCAACTAAACCAATCAGAAAATTATGTTTCTTCTGCCTTTTAAATGTCTTCAGATAAATCCACATCTGCAGACACCCGTAAAACATGAAGTGTATGTATTCTCTTAGGGAAATCTTGACATATGTCACTGAGATTGACAGGGCTTCACATAAACGAGAGCGAGCCATTGGTTGCTCACATGCAGAGAGAGTAGCATTTACCTGCAGCAAGAAGGGGATGGAAGTTTCCGGATTGAGGCGGAGCTCATCAGTTCTCAACCTCCTCAGAATGCTTTGGTAGACAGAGTTGTCATCTCGAGATCTTGCAACGTTGTCTAGGCTGGTACAGTTTCGGCAGCGACGACTCCGGCAGCCAGTGGTACTTGAACCAAAGTCGGCAGACCAAAGGTACCGCTGGCACCCATGGCAGAAGAACATATCGTGCTGCAGCTCAGATGGTTTCTTGTGAACCTGGAACAGACTCTATGTTACGCTGAGATCCAGTTCACACACATCTCTAAAGCCAACATGTCCAAGGACATTTTGATTATGTTACTTCAGATAGCTGTCAATGTAGTTCATGTATTAAGAACAGATTTATTCTGCATATAAACTTTGCTGTTTTTAATCATTTGTTTCCCTTTTCAATGATTCCATCCAGTGGTGCCAAATTTCTACTTCTGCATGGGTATAATGATAATAAACACCCAGCTTGATAAAGTTAAATACAAATCTATTTTCCTTTGCTTTCAAAGCCTTTTCAATATCAATATAAAGAATGCCATTCCTTTCAGTATCAAGAGTGGAGTAAATACAGAGGACACACACATATATATATAAAAAATTCCCTTCTCACCCACCTCGGGTGGTTCTTATCCTCTGAACTCGGGTCCTCTACCAGAGGCCTGGGAGCTTGAGGGTCCTGCAGTATCTTGGCTGTGCCAAGGACTGCTGCACATTTCTGGACTGAGATGTCTGATGTTGTTCCTGGGATCTGTTGTAGCCATTGATCCAGATGGGGGTTACTGCCCCGAGGGCCCCGATGACCACAGGCACCACTGTGGTCTTCACCTTCCAGGCCTCTCCAGTTCTTCCCTGAGGCCCTGGTATTTCTCCAGTTTCTCCTTTTTTCTGATGTTGCAGTCACTTGGTATTGCTACATCTACCACAACGGCTTTCCTCTGTTGTTTATCCACTACGACAATGTCTGGTTGGTTCGCCATTACCATTCTGTCTGTCTGGATCTGGAAGTCCCACAGGATCTTAGCTCTGGTGTTCTCCACCACCTTTGGGGGTGTTTCCACTTTGATCTCGGGGTTTCCAGTCCATATTCTGCACAGATGTTTCTGTACACTATGTTTGCCACTTGGTTATGTTGTTCCATGTACGCTTTCCCTGCCAGTATCTTGCACCCTGCTGTGATGTGCTGGACTGTCTCAGGGGCCTCCTTGCACAACCTACACCTTGGGTCTTGTCTGGTGTGGTAGATCTGGGCCTCTATTGCTCTGGTCTTTAGGACCTGTTCCTCAGCACAGAGGATGAGGGCCTCTGTGCTGTCCTTGAGTCCAGCTTTTTCCAGCCATTGGTAGGATTTACTGATATCAGCCACTTGGGTTATTTGCTGGTGGTACATCCCATGTAGGGGCTTGTCCTCCTATATATATATATATATATATATATATATATATATATATATATATATATATATATACAGTTTGGGGGTGACTGCCCCGGGGCCCTCGGGGCAGTCACCCCCAAACTGGATCAATGGCTACAACAGATCCCATGAACAACATCAGACATCTCAGTCCAGAACACAGCTGGACACAGCTGGACTCCCAGAGGCCTGGGAGCTTGACCCTCAAGCTCCCAGGCGTCTGGTAGAGGACCCGAGCTCAGAAGATAAGAACCACCCGCGGTGGGTGAGAAGGGAATTTTATATTTTATATATATAATATTAGCAAGAAATCACTTGACAACAGGCTGAAAGGTCTCAGACACAATAAAACACTGATCTAGAGATATTGAAGACAGACAGCTTTGACTGAACATACATACCATCACAATAAATCCTCTGGTTTTACATAAAGAGCGCCATTAACATCATATGGTTTACCTTTAGCAGTTTGATCACTTTGGGGTTAAACGCCGGTGTTCTGATGTACTGAAGGAAAAGAGTGCAGATCCTCTTCCTCAGGCCCTCCAGATTATGCTCCTTAACATCGCGACCCATCAAGTCCATCTCCCTGTCAATCAGATCAATGATGTCCCACACCAGCTGACACTCGTGCTCCTGTCCAATAAGCAAACTCAGTGGTGTCAGCATCTTTGTGAAGCACAGGCAGCAGACATCTTCAGTGATCTCAAGAATATTACCATAACAGTGTTTCTCAGCTTCTCTAGGAAGCTCCATCTCTCCTGCTGGTCCACAGGGAACTTGCTTATGTCATCATAGATCTCCTTCAGCGCCCTGGCTCTGATGTCAGGCACAGAGTCCATCTCAAACAGACGACCTGTGGCTGATCGCCACTGATGGGCAGCAGCTGCCTGGACAGGGTACACCAACCTGTTAGGATTTCTGCTGATGGCAAAGGTATCCAGTATATACCTTCAACTTTTCACTGCCACAATGTTGAAAGTTCCACTTGCTTTTTTATTGCATGTCTACTCATTCCTCATTTCTGAAATCTGGTGTACTAAACCTGAAACTTGCCACAAAAAGGGAGAAAATGTTATCATGGCTTTGTTGTACTAATGCTTCTTGGCAATTGTTCTTATTCCACTGGCGATTCCTCCTTAAATGATGCCATTCCTTTGTATTGTCACTTATTGTCCTGAGGAAAGGAGCTGAGCATGGGGACGGGATTGGTCTGACAGGAAAGTCCAGGTCATCATACTAACAAGAAGAGATTCTACAGTCAGATGGCATCTGAGGAGTAGGATGTGTTTATTTCAGTCCATACAGAAAATATTCACAACACTTTTTTTTTATTTGCTCCTTTACAGCCTTATTCCAAAATGTGTTCAAGTAATCTTTCCTCAAAATTCTACACATCTGTCATGACTTCAGCCTTTCTGCTCCTCCTTCTGCGCTGATTGCTCATCACTCTCACCTGCACTGTGCTGCTCCCTATTTATACAGCTGATTTTCACCAGCTCAGTGCGAGATCGTCTGTTGCCCTTGTCACAGCTTTCAAGCCATTGTTTCATGTCTCAAGGAGTTTTCTGGTTTACTGATCCTGCCTGTTTTTGACCTTAGATTCTGCCTTGTCCTTCGGCCGCTTAAAGTTTTCTGATCTCCTGTTGAAGAACCCTGCCTGTCGCCGACCCTGCCTCCTGCTTGCTGTTTTCTGGATTTTCTGTGCCTGTGGCTCTCCTGTGCATGACCCTGGATCGTCTCTCTACTCCGTCTCTGGTTTGTGGACTTTGCCCCTGTGGTCTGTTTGTTCCCTGAGCCCCAAAGACTTTCTGTTGTCCTTTCATCCTACTTCGCCCCACCCCGTTCAGTCCCGTCTATAATATTATTTTTGTCATTAAAACTTCTGATTTAACTTACTCCTGTGTTGGCTGCGTTTTGGGTTCTGGCTTAGTTTGCTATCATTACAATATCCATCCATCCATTTTCTAATCACCCTTCTCCCTAATGGGTTGGGAGGTGCTGGTGTCTATCTCCAGCTGTGTTCCGGGCGAGAGGCGGAGTCACCCTGGACAGGTCGCCAGTCTGTCGCAGAAAATTCTATACACACATACTTTATTAAGACAATGTGGATTTCTTTTGTTTTGCTTCTTCATTACAAATAGAAAAAAGGCTCTGGAGAACAAGAAGGAGGTAATTAAACCATTTCATTCCAGCGTTTTGTACCTGTGGCACATTTAAAAACTGCAGGACAGCGGCCCTTGAGGACTGGACCCCTGCAAGGTTTAAATAGACCATAAGAGAATTATTTACATGTGAAAATGAAGGATTTAAAAGGTAACTAACTGTAAATCATCTTTTTTTTCTTCTATCATGCCTAATACCTGATATATTTGAGAAAAGGTGATTCTATGAGATTATTATGCTTTCTAAAGATTTTATGCAAGTCATGTGCAGGAAATTATTCTTATTATGCACAACAAACTGCAACAGTGGTGCCTTAACACTTTGATGAAATTATATCTGTATTTATACCAAACACACATTTTCGATTATTCTGATTTGTAAGCTTTCTGTCTTTGAGGAAAGGCAGTTTATCCTAATGTAAATGCGATTTCTGGGTTTTCTGCAAAGTACTAAAAAAACATACTTGACATTGTCATTATGGGGTATTTGGGTGTAGAATTTTCAGAAAATATTTTGAGAGGCTGGAATAAAACAAATTGTGGAAAAAGTGAAATACTCTGGATGGTCTGTATTTATCAGTAATTGTGTTGAACTAAGGGATTTAACTGAAGGTTTTGTGTCTATGTGGTTTGTTGTAAGCTGGTTTCTTATGAAGTGAGATGAAGCTTCATGAAGCACTGAGGCATGCTATTTGCAGTAATATAAGCAGATTACACACTGATGAACCATCAGCTTGCTGGGTAATTTCATGTAATCTCTCATTTTTGATGAACACCCTTGAATCATTTCAGTGTAGCACAAAGGACAGCTGGATTTTACATGTGTTACAGTAGAAGTGCATTTTTTTCTGTGTATTATGGTCTCTTGCATCTGGTGGACACTGACTTTTCTCCCAGATTTTTGTGTGGCACAGACTGACAGTTTCATCTAGCAGGACAACACCACGCTTTGATTCACTGTACACCTCTGGATGAGACACTTTGAAAAACTAGGACTGCTTTACTTTTCAATTTACCATCTAATTCCTATTCTCACATGGCTTATTTCCTATATACAAGCCCTCAAGAGCAGATATCTTTTGATGTACAGTCAGTTCAAGAAAATCTGGGAGTTTATACTCCATCATTGAAAATATAAAACAACATAAATCATTGAAAACCACAAAATGGCTACGATATGCTCATAAATGCTTCTTTCGTTGCATAGTGACACTGAATAATTAGGCGTTGTACAACATATACAAACTCCTGATGTTCACTGGGACGGACATTAAACTTTTTAAAAATCCTACAATTTCATGATAGAAAAAAATCAAAATACCTTCAAATATTTACTGGAAATACTTAGCAATTTTTTAGGCTGCTATAAACATACATTTATATTTTTGGTGGAAAACAAATGCTCACTCCTCCCCGTCTCTTGTTTCATACACATGCTTGTTTTCTCTCATGCCTCAAACTTACTAGGATCAACTTAAGAGTCTAAACTTTATTGTTTTTGTTTAATAAGAAACCAATCTGTAAGATCCATCATGCAAATAACAAATTTCTTAAGTTTTTTTATTGGTTTAATCTCAGAAAAATAGCATGTCCATTCCAGTGGACCAGGGTGTGAAGGAGTTAATAAGCTTAACAATTATGGAATTCTTATGAATCTGCTCTTAAGGACTCAAGTTTGTTTAAATCGGTGTTTCTCAATTCTGGTCCTCATGTCCTCCTGCCCTGCATGTTTTAAGTGTTTTGCTTCTGTCACACATTTGGATTGAGACTGTGGGGGATTAAAGATTCACTACTTAACCTCCACAAAGAAGCACTGAACTACAACCAGAGAAAGCGAAACACACATTTTCTTACACTTTCTCAAATTTCTTTTTCTCATTCAATATGTTCATCACAATCCAGACAGAGGAAGAGAGAGGAATATCAACCTCATTTACCTTGCTAAGCCTGATATTATGCTTGTTAACATAATATCCAAAACAGACCTTTAAATATTTTGATTTTCAGGTCGGCAACAAGGCTGAAGCAGGTTAGTTATAGTCACCAAGTAAACTGATTTGTGTGGAAAGTTTGGATTCCAAATTTTGTGCAGCCCTGAAGCTGCACAAATAGATCTGAATAGTTTAAAGTTCATTAAAGTTAACTAGTTTCCATTAATCTAGTTTCCTTCTGTCATATGTTGATGTGCCACTGGGCAAGGTACTCAGCCTGAAGGTAACCTATCAATATTCTTATTGGTGTTAAATGTGTGTGTTTATAAGTGTGAATAGGTGAATCTTAGTTTTTAGCTCAGTAGTGTTAAACTCCAATCCTCAAGGGCCACTCTCCTGCAGTTTTTAGATGTGCCATAGGTACAAAACACTGGAATGAAATGTCTTAATTACCTCCTCCTTGTGTAGATCAGTTCTCCAGAGCCTTGCTAATGACCTAATTATTCTATTCAGGAGGTGCAGCAGAGGCACATCAAAACGTCGCAGAGCAGTGACCCTCCAGGACTGGAGTTTGACACCTGTGCTTTAGCTGGTGTGTCTAACAATGTCAATCTTGACCTTAAAGATGTTTTAAAGTACCAGGTTTTCAGTGAGCCTTTGAGCAGAAAAGTGAGCTCTAACCTTATTCAGGAAGTTCCTGATAAGTTTGTCTTGGTTGATAGCTTCTACATTGATTTGATGGCGGCCAATGGCAGCGATAAACTCCATTTCCTGCTCCAGCAGCGCACACAGAGCCGCTTTCCTTTCTGCGCCGCGTAGGCTGCAGTTTATCTGCTCCTCCTCCTCATTCCTCCACTCTGAAAAGCAAAAAGCTCAGGCATGAAGAGAGATTATACATATCCAGACACCTTACAGATGTTTTCTACACCCTCAGCCCAGGATCTCAGGCCTACTCTGTAGGGCGTGGTAGAGCAAATTGAAATCCTCTTTGTTCTGTGGGTTCATCCATCGCCTGCGGCGCTCTCTCAGCTGCGCTTCTTTCTCCTCTTTGCACTTTCTTTCCTGAAGGTCGAACCAGGCGAGGCGGCGAGCTCGCTCTCTCCTCAGCTGCTCCACTTCCTCCTGGGCTAACCATCGTCGAATGTAGGACTGCAGGCAGATAACCTGGGAAGCAAAGAATATACATACATTCACACAGCACAATGCTACCACTGTCATGCTTTGGGGTGGGAATGTGTCAGAGCAATATGCAGTTTTTCACTTAAGTCAACAATAGTAGGGGTGTTTGCTTTCTCCATTACAGCTGGACTATTTAGGGCTTGTTGCCACTCTCCCAGACCTGCAGTCACAGCAGTCCTACAGAGTGGTTCTGCCACTGGAGCTGTAGATCTCTGCATGGTAACTTCTTCTAAGAAAATGTTTTCATGTCCCTCAACAAGAAAATTAGTTTTCACTCACAGCCTTTAGCCTCCTGCCATGATACTCATCAGCAGTCACATATTTCCCAGGAGTTACCAACTTGTCATTGACACAGGACACATAGCAGCCGATGCCAGTCATCTGAGTGGACATGTCCACAGAACATTGCTGCAGCTTAGACTTCAGCTCAGCTGTCTGTTAAGGAGAAAACAAAACACAAATGAATTTCAGTGTAAAACTCTTACTCTCTAAGAAAGACGATTGGGTCCAGTCAGTCTCATCCAGCTCCAAAGCCCCTGAATCACATTCCGTTACCAGCCACTCATTCAGTTCTACAGACGCTGATAATGCGCCATTACTTTGATTCAGGTGTGTTTGCAAAGAGACACATCTAAATGTTGGAGGGAAGTAGCTCTAGAGGCCTGGGCTTAGAGAGCCCTGCTCTGTGCAATGTAGGCTATATTATAATACCACTTTTTTCATTAAAAAATGAAAACACTCTATCTACATATTTATGGAAATGCAAAAATGTAAATAAAAATAACATGTACAAATGATCTTTATAACTTTGCAGTACGGAATAAATTGAGAAATACAAAGAATCAAAGGTAAAGAACAAATACTTTCAACATGTTATGTAAAACATAATAAAATGGCTGTACGGAGGACCAAAACTGACATAATAAAAAATAAAAGCATAAATGTATATTGTTTTTTGTGTCAGAAACTTTATTAGAAAACAGTGTTATAGCTCCTGACTTTATTATTTTTCTTGTGGAACTTCCCTGCAGAACGTGTTTCAGTTTGCGGCTCTCATGGACTCAGAGGTTTACCATTGGGGTTTTCATAGTTTGGACGAAGTGGCTGCTGAAGTTGGCTTCTGATTGAAGCTCCGGGAATCCTCTGGATGCTGGATGGTAAGCTAACGCTTACATTTGTTTTACAAATACACTCATTTAATCAGTTGTAATAGTAATGAAAAGTTGATGTGTTTCAGTAACTCGGCTCACAAACCAATTACAGATTAATTACACAGAGGGATGTTTAAAATTTTTATTTATAATAATTATGACTTGTTTGGTTACAGTTAATGACAACAAAGCAATACTGTGGCTGATTTCAGCCACAGTATTGTTTTTTTTTTTTTTTTGTTACGTTATGTACACATTGCACATTAATTAATGTTCATATTGTGTATGTTTTCAGATGTTGTCTCACAGGATGGCACAGAAGACCATCCTGTGGCCTCCATTCTGTTTCTATCTGGCTTCAGACTCCCAGTGGGTTCACAACTCCAGGATGCCCAGAGATCTTCACTTTTCAGCATGAAAAATATGTGCCTAAAGCACTGATGGCACATTCATTTAAAATAAAATCTGTTTTATTGACATGCAAGAACAATCTGTATATTACTGATTTGAAGTAATTAAATATGTGTGATCATCTGATCAAGTTCTAATGAAGCTAAATAAAACTGTGTTCCTTCTAATCTTTGTAGTTCTAATTTAATCAAATCTCATGTTCACATATCCCACAGACACCAAAATGGATTGTTTGTTTGAGGCTTAAAATAACTTAAACTCAACATAATTTTAATAGAACAAAGTTGGCAAAGTAAAATTAAGTAACAATCGAAGGTTTTGGATCATATTACATTGAAGGCTCCAACAGGGCAACTAAACAGTGGATAGAAATATGTAGTACAACATAGAAATGAACAAACATAACATTTTGGGTTCCTCTTAATAGCAACATGTGCATTATTCAAGAGATCAGTCATTTCAAACTCTTTGGTTTCTTGAATAATGCATGTGTTCACTTGTGGATGCCTTCATTTGAAAATCTGCAATGTGAAATATTTTAAAATACTCAGTCCTGGTCTTCAGGTAGGTCTGCCCTGCATGTTTCACGTGTTTCCTTCTGCCACAAACCTGGACTCAATAAATGTCTGATTAACAGGCTTCTGGGTGGATGGATGAGCTAATTCTGTTTGTATCAAGTGTTCTGGAAAAGAACACTTGATACACAATAAAATAATACACAAGAAAATAATAAAGTCAGGAGTTATAACACTAATTTCTAATAAAGCTGATGAGCTGGAAGCTCTAACAAATACATAGGTCGGTGTATTTTGAGGCAGTTTATTTTTTGTTTGAAAAAACTAACTGCCTCAAAATACATGGTCCCACTCGTTATCTGTTTTTTGCATTTTCGTTTTGTGCACTAAGTGGGAAATCGGATAATGAGCTGAGCTGATATCCGATTTCTGATTTTGGTGTAATAAACAAAAAACGAAAAAACAAGTCTATTTTTGTTTTTTCAATTTTTCATTTCAAACAAAAAAACTGCCTGAAAATACATAGACCCTGATAAACTGCGAGCTATCCCTTTTCTAGCCATGTCCAGTGTGATGCTGACCGACCAATCAACAGAAGCCTGACGACACTGCCCTTCATTTGCATTTAACCTTTCTTGATGACAACACTTGTAATACACAAGAAAAAGTTAATAAAAGAGACACTTGTATAAAGAAAAGACTAAACAAAATATATGCTTTTCTTGATAAAACCACATGTTTAAGGAAAATGAAAAAGAAAATATATATACATTTCTTGACAAAAATACATGTGTACGAAAAGAAAAAATATGTATATATTTTGATGACAGCAGATGTAAAAGGAAAGGAAAAACTAAGTACATACATTTCTTTTCGACAACATGTGTAAGGACAAAAGAGAACAGCATATATTTTTCTGCTTTTATTTTTTATTATGTCAGTTTTGGTCCTCCATATTGATGCAGTTTGTGATGAAGATTAAATTAGGAAACTATCCATCTGTCTTTCCATGTGAATATCTATTGTCTGGCAATAGTAGCTTGTAGTTCTGTGCGGAGAGACAAATGGTCATCATCAGCCATCAGATGGCTACTTTCAGGCTTATGGCTGGTTCTTTCACTTTCTTGTCCTTGTTGGAAGCATGCATCCTAAAACTTGGTTCCATCCTGTCCTAGTACACTTAAATAAAGTCTACATTGTTCCATTTCATCAGTAATCACTCACCCTGTGGTAAAAATTGGCCCAAATGTCAAGTTAGTGCAAAATACATTTTAAATTGGCAGGAACTCTAAAGAAATGTTACTTATTGCTCCATTACTCACAAGTGCCCCTGTTTTCTCATAAACATTGCCTGATTTTAACCATCACATGAACATCATGAACAGGAGAAAAGATAGTTTCAGCTCAATGTAAAGTTGTATTATAGGCATTCTGTCCAAAGTCTGTTTCCTGAGTTGGTCTGTAACAGCAGCTGAATAAATGAATGAAGAATATGTAGATTATGAATCCATCATAATGCAGCCAACTCAGTTACCATGTCACTCCATCTGATTACATAAGAAATAAACTCACAATCAAGATACTTTGCTGCAGTGTAGAGAACCAATAAGCTGTTTCAAGCACAAAATTCTTCATATAATTAGTAAATAATTCATATTTTGATAGCAGTTTCTTTTGCTTTTATTTCTCAGAGATGAGATGTAAAGCAACCATTTCATCTTCAAATCAAGACTTCATAGAACAACAATACAAAAAAGGAGGGCGGAGGGAGTGGCAGAGTTTATGAGCAGATTGGCTCATTGTTCAAACAGAGGTAACCACAACCCTGTTAAGACGCACATGGCTTTCTTTTAGAGAATTTCTGACCTCTCTCCACTGTGCTCCATTGGGATTACTGTTAGCTAACTAATGATATTTTGTTGAGTTTTTTTCTAGTTTTATTTTTTTTCCAATGACATCATGAACATGAACATCACTTAAGATAAACACAAAAAAAATAAATGAATAAAAACAATTTAAAAAAGAGGCGGAATAATAGTGTAAGCATGGTCAAATCTGGAATCACATCACATTTTGCCATATCTTTCTTTTAACTGCATTACACAAGACTAGGAATGCAAAGAATATCAAAAGGTTTAAAACACAGCACACAAGGTGGACCTATCATTCTTTGGCTAACATGGACTTCGGAAACCTTTGGTTAGTTGTGGTCTGGGTTCACAGGGAGGCACCATCTGATCTCAGGGGCAGACAGCCTCTATTTATTATAGATAACATTGTGTTAGATTTTTAATATCTTATTTTCATATATACTCATATATCTTACATTTTAAATGGCTGGAAGACTTTTATTTGCCCCCAGGATATGTGTTTCCTTTTTGAGCAGCAGGAAGCGGGCCGAAATGAGAAACAGAAAGCCTCCAGCCGTCGCTGCCCTGATAGCAGGACATCAAAGACAAATGGACAACAGATGCCACTCTGGGGCCAACCGTTGACACCCAGCAGGGGAATGGATCAAAGTCTAGAAGTCCCGAGAAACTCTGGTTTTGACTCAAGAGTGGAAGCTTTATTGCCCAGAGAGACAACAAACAACTGTGTTTTTATAACTTCATTAGAAGCAAAGACAAATCTTGAGAACTACGCTTGAAGACAATAGCTGCATAAATAAAGGATGGCACCATTGTTTGAGTAGAGACTTGTGACTGAAATCTGATAGCTGTGTTCACTGTTTGCCACTCCTTCTATGCACATGATTTGTAACTATGCAAACCCTCAATGTAATAAATATGCAATCGTATGAGAGCACGTTAGAACTGGCCTAGAGATGGAGATAGGCTGGTTCTCCATTCAATTCTATTGTATGTAAAACCGTTTCGATTTCGTCCTTTATTTAATGTTTTAGGAAATGTTTGGGTTTAGATCAACACATTGTTATGCCATTATTACAACACATGTCACTGCTGGCATTATTATTAGTTGGATTTTTTTTTTCTGTAGTAGTAATATTATATTATTTCATCAGTAATTTTTACTCTGTCCTTTTCATTTATAATATCAACAACATTGCAAGTACCACACTGGACTCTTCTAGCATTTATCTTTTTCTGTTCTCCATTATTGTCTTTTTTGCACACACATTTCTAACATTTGTATTTGTTGTATATATCACAATAAAAAAGAGAATTTCTGACTTTTGACTGTAAGTTTGAAATGTTAGTTCATCTGACAGTGTAGGTGTACTAATGAGGCTGAAGAAAATCTTGATATGAGGTGACCAGTCCAGAGAGTGGAAGAGAGTGAATCATTTTGAAAAAGAGACAGTCTGGAGTTACAGTTGAAAACACTTCTCTAAAGCTAACCTCCTACTCATGGTTTTGTGGTTCCACATTTTTATCATACCATATCAACTTTATTTATGAAGCACTTTATACACCAACAAGACCAAAGTGCTATACACAATCATAACATAACTTAGAAAAGATCAAATATAATACATATTAATATACAGACACAATAAAACATAGTGAATCATCTCAGATTGTGCCAAAAGCCAAAGAAAAAAAAAGGGTCTTAAGAAGAGACTTAAAAATAGTGAGTGAAGAGGCCTGTCTTATGCCCAAAGGAAAATCATGCCATAGCTTGGGCGCTGCCACAGAAAAAGCAAGGTCATCTGCAGAACAATGAAAAGCAATCCCCATACTTTCTATAAATAGAGCCAAGAGGAAGGAGGCCCAACAAGAAAAAGAAGAGGGCCTAGAACCTCAGTACAACAATCGAGCGGAGGGGGACCTATGGGCATCGAGACAGATACAAAACGTACGCTTGATTTCTTATTGGTTTAAATCAGATTTAAACCAATCCGGAGCTATCATGATATGAATTAGAAGCTATTTAAAATATTTTCTAATGTGTGACATTTTTAAGTTTTGGAGAGCTGGGTGTTTACCTGTGTGCCCAGACTGTGGACCAGCACACCTCTGTCAGGTCTCTTTTTAGGAAGGGTCTGGACAGTGGCGTTGTGGTACTCCGCCCCAGTCAATCTGTGCCTGTAGCCCCCAAGGAAGGGCTTCTTCTGGTGGGAACGCTCTATCTCCACTACCACCTCCTTAAACACTCCTTCATCTGGAAACCGAGACAAAAACATACTCAAGATCAAATGTTCAAAGCTCTAAGCAAAGAACATGAATACCACCTCGAGGTCAAACAATTATGAGCTGAGTAAATCAGACTGGATTAGGGTGTGATAGCTGGTGCTGCTGGGAACATTCAGCTTTCTGTGGTAGAGTTGAGGAAGGGTGAGATGATGTAATGCTGTTAATGGGCCATGTGAAAAAGACTGCCTAACAAATTGTTTATTTAGCCGAATATGTCAGTTTTCACCCTTAATTGATAGCATGCTTTAATAAGAACCACACAACATGGATTTTATTTAGTAATTGTGATATTATTTAGGTCATTTATTTAGGAATTATTCAGACACTGAAGATGTATAATTATTTATCTTTCTAGAACCACAGTTACATCAGATTAAGAAATAAACAGTAAGTGTAAGTTAAACCCACCGGAGTGCGACTCTGCATTTCTTTGGAGTTCTAACTGGACTCACCAAAGCGATCTGAACATTTCCAAGTTCAGAAAGTTTAAGTTTTAACTATGTAGAAGATGAGCTTTGGTCTTGAACTTCTGGGCAACAGTTCCAAAGTAGCAACATTTCATTTCAACAAACACACCTAAAACCTGGTAGTGGCAGCATTACTTTTTTCAAGATGGTAGCTCTTCCTTCCTATATGATAAAACCCTAACCCCACACATGGTTTTGTTGAGGGAAATGAAAGTAGAAGCAGTTACAGACACCACTCTGTTCTACTGAATGCTGGGAATAAAACAAAACAGTTTTATTTAAGTTTTCAATATAAACTTTGATTAATTCTTATCAACGTTAGGGTTAAGTTATTACTGATTACATTTGGGTCCATACCTTTTTGGACCTGCACAGTAATGACATCGGGCATGGTGTCATGTTCTGGGGGGAGGGGAAGGCGGAGCGGGTAAGAAGTTGGGTCAGAGGAGCTCATCTCCATCTGGGTGGAGCTGTGAGGTCGGATGCCAAGTTCCATTAGGCTCTGCTTCTCCTCTACCACTCTACCTGAAAAACAGTGATCTGAGGTTTTGTCTTTTCTGAAACCAAAACACTCTGGAAATTATAATATGAGGTTAAACAGAAAATAATACATAAAATGCTGACCAGTGTGAGCTGTCCAAACCTCAGTAATCAAGTCTAAATGAATCTTAACTGTTTTATGGTTAACAATAGTTAATTTGTGTAGTTGCCTGTCAGATATCTGTCAGAGACAGATAAGAGATTATCTCTATCTGACTGAAGCATTACCTCTCTGCTCCATAGGGAATGTGGCATTAACATCATTTATTTAAGGGACTGGGCTGGTAAAATATTCAAAAGTCAGCTTCATTAAAATAACACCATGAAAGGTGTTAAATTCAGAATGTTGCCTTCACATTGGCTTTTGATCAGAAAACGTTCAGAGCTTCCTTGAAGAACATTCCAGTTTTAAAACTGACAGGTTAGTTTGGTTAACAAAAACGTAAGGCAAAGTCGAAGCACAGAGATTGAATTTGACAAGTAAAAACAAATGTGATCTGATTACACAAAAATATAGTTAAAATTAGTTTCAACAGTATTTATGAGATTTAGATTTAAATTGGAAGCCCAAAACACACCCAGATATCTGAACTGATCTACTTTCTGAATTTTCTTCATCATCAGTCACCACTGTGTTAACGTTTCAAAAATCATGTGTTCTATTCTCCGATTAAGCAGACACAAGACAGCTGATTCTTCTCTTTACATTTATTATGTACATCAAGGCAGGTCTGGCAATAACCAGTCCCTGGCTGGAAAGGCTGTTCTATCTAGGGGTACCTCAATTTATCGGCTGGCTGGTTTATCTATATCACAGGTGTCAAACTCCAGTTCTGTCCTGCAGTTTTTTTGTCCCACAGGTACAAAACACTGAAATTAATTGGCTTAATTACCTCCTCCTTGTATAGATCAGTTCTCCAGAGCCTTGGTAATGACATAATTATTCTATTCAGGTGTGGTGCAGTACCTGAATAGTGCACCACACCTGAATAGTCTAAAAGTTGCCCGATAGGGCTGGAGTTTCAGACCCCTGATCTATGTTGTTTGCCTTGATATTGGGAGAAAACCAGTCTTATCCCCTGATCCTATCTATCTCAGCAAAGGTCTAATTCTGTGTTCACACCGAACGTATTTTGCGCATATCAAGTTGACTTTGAAGTCAGCCACATGACATTTTGCTCTTGTCGCGTGTCAAGATCCGCCAGACGTTCATTGGGACAAGCAATTTTCTGTTGCCATTCTCTGTACTATGGCAGATGAAACTGAGAGAGTGGCACCAAAATATTATGGAGTGAATGATTAGTAATCTGTGATTGACCAGAAAACTGCAATTGGTGCAGCTCTAGTTCTAACATTCAGATCGTAGTTATATAACTTACAAGGACATCAAACAAGATAGATGTATCACTTATAACCCACACAATACATGGTATCCTAAATCATAGGTGTAACATCCTGAAGGACTGTTGTGGACATACTTATATTAATATAGGTTTACATGCAAGAATTCTTAGAATTGCATTACACTTGTGGGAAAACTTGCAAATAAAACAAGTAACTGTAACTTTGGTATCAAATAATTACAACAATAGATTATTCTTGATTTATTTTCAGAAAACATCTGTAATAACACATTAAGATTATAATAAGAGTAACTAATAAGTTATGGTTATCACAATATTATAAAAGCATGCTAAATCAAAGAAACTAAAAAGGGTGTGATTTTGGCATTGAACTTGAAATGGTGTAAAACATGTAACTACAATTAAAGATCATTAATGTGTTGGAGGTAGATAGTAGGTGAAAGGCTAGAGGAAAAAGGAGAACTAACAGGAGGACAGAGATTACCAATGCCTTACTTGGAAACAGATTGTTGAACAACATAAACTCTTCAAAGAAAAGGTTGTACAGGCAATGGTTGTAGGAGGACCGTTGAGCAACCCTGAGACATTAGCACAGACATCAGGATAAAATGTCTCCAAGACAAAGATGGATCTGAGATCATCTATCCAAGCAGTAAGCCAATGTCAGCCAGTGTTAGCCAATGCAAACACACCAAAAGTATGGATAAACCCTATAAAATGTCAGCTGGGATCAGACCCCAAAAACGAAGGCAAAGAATAAGAACTGGTGCCTTCCTTCCAGGAGATGTTCGTCTACATCTCAATCCTATCTATCTCAGTGAGACAAGATGAAGGGGACTTCAGTGCTGCAAGACAAGGAGCTCAGGATCGCTACACACATGAGGACGTCTCCCTGAGACCTGCTGCTCTAAGTCAATACTCTTCCTGCTAGCACCAAAGTCCTGTGTGACCTCACCATCGATGCAAAGACAAAAGCTGATCAGACCAACAGAGATTCCTGCCTTCGTCGATCAACCTTCTCCTCCCGCTGCAGGACCTTTTCATCATCAGGCCAGTTCTGGGGTTCGAAACATCATACTTCGTTCGTCTCTCTCAAAGGTTTCCTTTTTAGTTCTTAAGATCAGTGTTAGGGAAAGATAGGCTACATGATTGATTTGACTTATTTGATTATTTCCACTACTGAATTAAGCTGCACTGACCCTTGCAAAAATGCTTTACTAATAAAATATTTAGTGTAAAGAAAATCTAAAAGATGTTGTGGACATTCAATTAATGAGTCACCTCAAAGTTCTTTGATGGTAGTAAAATAGCTGTGATGTTTGATTCTGGGGAAGAAAAAGTAGAAAATGTTTTATAGGTTGCTTTAGCCCAAATTTAAAACAACATCCTTGGAACTCGCCAGAGTCACTAAAACCAACCTGATTCAGTAACAAGTGCAAGTTGTAAAAAAAGAGAAGGAGCGACCATTAACAGTTGTGCTCTGTGAAACTAGTTGGCTGCAGGCTGCTCAGTCTGGCTAATTCACAGGGGAAAGAAGGGTGGGACATCTGGATGTAGGTCGTCAGCAACCAGGCAAATCCTTTCTTGATGTCAGCTTAAACAGAGTTTACTTCAGATCTGGATAGGGTAAATCCCAGCAGATTTAGGAAACTCAATTCACCCATTAGACGGAGACCTTGTAGCACATCTCCCCTCTCAGAAGAGGAAGTAGTGACTGAGTGAGTAGAGAGAGAAGGGGACAACAGGTGGCTGCGCTGTCACTTTGCATTGAGTCAGAAATATCAGTGTTCTGGAAAATTACACAATCAAGGAAAGAATCTGAAATAGGGACGCAAAGTTTTTATATTAAATGAAAATGCTATGACGGCAAGATAACAAGGTCCAAGGTAATCACTTCACAGGCCAGTAAAAAGCTTTAATTAAAAATGTATATCAGAAAGTGGAGAGTAGGTTAGTTATGCTAGCTTAAGTTTTATCAACATGTACCCTTGTTGTGCAGTTTGGAATATTTTGGCTCAATTAACACAAAATAAGGTGAACTACACACATTTTCTGAGTGATAATGATGGGTTTTTATGTCAATTGCAGATACAAACACTTGTAACTATTCGAATCTGTAAATATATTTAAAAGCAACAACTGTGTTTTTATAACCTGAAGAGATTCACACACAGGATCTTCAGGAGCTACGACGATGTGCTTGAAGACAACAGCTGCATAGATGCAGGATGACACTATTGTTTAAGCAGAGACTTATGACTGAAATCCTATTGCTGTATTCACCTTTGCCACTTCTTCTATGAAAATTATTACTAACTAAGCAACGCCTCAATGTAATAAATATGCAATTGTATGAGAGCAAGTTAGAACTGGCTTGGAGACGGAGATGGCAGATGTCCCTAAGCTGCTTCTCCGTTCAATCTTATTGCATTTAAAACTTCAACTGTTTCTCTCTCATTTTTTAGTTAATGTTTTATTAAATGTTTTGGGTTCAGATCCAACAATCAGGAGTGCAGGTGTTTAAGTAGCTAATCAACCACAAGGCCCGAAGTTCAGGCATCACTTTGGTGTTTTTACTTTTTTGTGTGGGAAATGTTTTGTGGTGTTTTAAGTTAATTCCTGATGCACTTGACCGTAATCTTTGCTCTGTGCTCCAAGGGCTGTTGTTATTGGTTGCCATTGCAAAGTGCCATGGGTGACAGACTGGAAAAAATAATACAATAACCGTTTTCCTACATTTTCCCTGGACTAATTGCATAATTGAATGTGGCAATACTCAAATAAATCATCAAATAAGATAAAATATTTCATAAAACATATAGGAGCCAAGGTTTGTTAAATTTTAAACCATGGGTCCTACAGTGACAATTAAGTAATATTTAATTATTAGTTAATATAAAAGAGAAATCGTTTTATTCTCTTTTGTATCTTTACAGAACTGACAGAAACTAAACTGTTTTATAGATTTATATGCAGAAAAAATATACATTTTACATATCCAAACATCAGCATCTCAGCTTTAAGCCACATTTTATAGAATCCAGTAATATCGATGGTCACTCTACTCATCAACTGCTCCAAACAGTTGATGAATAGTTTTTGTATCTTTAATATTTGCTACATTAAAGCAAATATACTCAGCAAATACAGACTCATTCCATACATTAGAATATGACTGAAAAGTTCCTCTGTTAGTAATTCTATTACCAAGTGAAAAACATTATATAGATAATAAAATTAAAATAATAACCCATTTAAATACTAATCATTATATTTAAGGACAGTTAGATTATATATTTGTTTCTGGAATGTGTGTATTTTAGTGATGTCTGCAGGAAGTGACACAGCATGCCAAATTGGAAGCCAATACAAGCCAAACTAAGAGCTGACCTGGCAAGAAAACCAACCAAAAGGCTAAGGGTAAAAGTTTATGACTCAGAAACACCAGAACTGCGCTTGAGAACTCAGATGCACTAAAGACAGAAAACTTTATTAGAAAATATTTATGACTGCGTGTTGGCAGCTGGGTTTTCTGATTTCCCCTTTCCTAATTAAAGGCTGCTAACCTATGTAACAAGGGACCGTCCAAAGAGAAATAAAAGCAAAATGTGGAAGGGCGTGCTTCAGAGCGAGTTTAGGAGACCGAAATGGAGAATCTATTTTCCCATTCTCCGTTTAGTGAAAAAATCTAAAACACTTTTCTCTCTCTCTTTTGTTGTAGGTTCTTTAAACCTCACAATAGATTGATTAGATGTTTTAACATATTTTAAAAAACATACATATTTTGTAGTATGTTTAATACCTGCTAAAAGGTTATTTTTCAAAAGGTACTATTAATAAGACAAAATGAACTGAACTTATTTAGCGGTTTTCCAGTCATTTTGATCACTCAAAGCGCTTTACACTAGAGTCACATTCACCCATTTGCACTCACAAACACACACACATTCATACACCGATACGTAAACTGGTAGGCAATTTTGGGTTAAGAGCCTTGCCCAGAGGCACATCGACATGTGGCAAGAGTAAGCTGGAATCGAACCTACAACCTTCCGATTGCAAGACGACTCCTCTGCCAGACAGCCACAGTCGCCCACTAGCCTGACCAGGACCTATATCCTAATTTATTGAATAAGACGTTTGGCATTCACAAACAAGTTTTGGCATTATTCTTAACACTAAAATAGAAAAGGCCTTTCAGTAACTGTCAGCGCCCCCTCATTACACCCGCTGGTCCCCATCAACTTACAACACAAAGTTACACCCTTGTCCTAAATAAATACTCCATTGATGAACCTTATTATCAATATGAATTGTCAGGGCACTTTTCTGTGTGTGGAGGCAGAGATCTGCAAATGATCTGTATAAGTCTTGTCTCATCTGACCCAGCTGCTTGTATTTATCTAAACCCGAGTCACAGCTGATTTTTCACGTTTTCCTGTCTTGTGCGAAATCCTGTTCTCTTGTGAAAATCTGTTCCCCCTGTGTTGGAAACACGCACTGCAGCCCGAGAGGAGGATCCGACCATTTTAACGGTGCTTCTGATCAATTTCTCAGTAAAACAACTCATATAATCATGTCAAGGTTGTAACTTTCAGTTTAATCTGCAGCTTTATTTATTGTAAAATAAATAAACTAAAAATAAATAAAGAGGTCTTGTGTGGAGTTTTTCTTACACTGTTTTGTGTGGTCTTTTAATTACCAGAAGAGTCACTTTTTTCTAGCTTTTGTCATGTATGCCTGACAAATAAAAGTCAGTCACCAAACATTGGTTTCCAACACCTTGTGCGAATTTATAATTTTTCCCTGCTTACATAAGAGGATGGAAGCTGGCTGACAACAGGGCACAGAAATTTTGACTTTCTGAAAAGATAGTGTAGGCTTCCTGAAAAATCCCGTTCTAATGTAAAATATAACAGACTGCTGGATAAAAGAAATTTCTAGTCAATTTTTGGTGGCTCAATCACACATAACAAATATTGAAAATTTTGGAAACATTTGCTCTTTATTTACCAAAGTTCCCTGGGAGAAACCAAATATTTTAGCTGACTGAAATAACCTGTTCCCCCTTCAAACAGTGTTGAACAAGGGAACGGGTTATTTCTGGCAGTTAAAATATTTGGTTCCCCCCCATAACTTTGGCAAAGGAAAATGTCTCTAAACCTACAGGATTTATCTTGATGATGAGAGAAAAAAAGCACATTCATTTGTTCCCAATTTGTAAATGGGAGCAAATTACAAATAGTTCCCAATTAATTTGTTCCCATGTTATGGGGGGGAACAGATTATCTCAGGTAACTAAAATATTTGGTTCCCTCCAAGAACTTTGGCAAATAAAGAGTAAATATGACCAAATTCACAAGATTTGTTGTTGATGAAGAGAAGATTAAACTGATTGTTACAACCTTGACATGATTATATGAGTTGTTTTACTGAGAAATCGATCAGAACCACCGTGAAAATGGTCGGATCCTCCTCTCTGGCTGCAGTGCGTGAACCCGACACAAGGGAACAGAATTTTGGACATGACCTATTCTCTTAAACTGGCATACCCTTCTACAAGGAAGGTCTTTCTTGGATCATATTTTTTCTACCTCAGCAACAGTAAGAGTTCTAGATTTTCATAAAGCAGAGACTGATTTAATCATATTCTGTTCAAAGATACAACATGTTTCTCAAACCCCTCTGAGGTTTCTAGCACTGGCTAGTTGAAAACCTCCAAAGCTTGATGTGGAGTTGTTGCAGTTACAAATATGACAAGAAATTATGCATACAGCTGGCAATGGACATCTTCAAAACTTGTAGGTGATTCATTAAAAGCAGAAAAGTAGTGGTCCTAAAACAGATCTTTGTGATCCATCATAAAAATGATTATTCAAATTTAATTTAAATTCAAAACTATTCAAATTCCCATTCAAATTTGTATGCACACGAGTAATAGATGAATGTTTTAAAAGCATTTTTTATCAATAAAGTCTGATATAAAATAAGCTTCCACCCCAAATATATCATTAGTCTTCCAGTTTTATTCAATTTATGTAATAAATAGATAGATATGTTTAATCTACTCAATCCATTTTTGCCATACACTGGAAGGTAAATCAGTTTTTAAAAGTTTTGCATGTGACAAACCAGGTCTAAGATGACGAAACACAGATGTGATGTGAGGTTGGAGGCTAAAGCAAAGGACTCACCATTCAGGTAGAGCTGCAGCACCTCAAGTGGGACTTTCAGCTCTGAGGCAAGGTGATGCTTTATCTCTTTAATGGTGAGCCCGATGGCAAAAGCCATGGTCATCACATGGCCCCCTGGCACTAGCAAAACTTTCACTGGAAGCAAACACAGACTCTGTCTGTCACAACATTTCTTTACTGCTGAAATGGGACATTTCTATGTTAAATTTCTATTTTTAATTTGACACATTTGTAAGAGTTTTAAAACACGTGCATATGATTTGAAAATGAGCATCCATATTTTTCTCCTATGACAAACAGACAAAGACAAATGGAAGAAGAATTTTACTTCTTGGTTATAGGAACCAATAGTTTATGAGACAACCATGCAATTTTTCTTTTCTAAGAAAACCAAGAAATGCAGATGAAATAAAGGCTGGAACACCTGATCACAGGTGTCAGACTTTGATCAACTCCATCCAACACAGAAACAGGGCCTTTACAACCAAATTCTAGTTCAGTGATTCACAAGAAACAGAAATCTTCCAGCATTCTCACTTTGCACAATAAATGTTGGAGTCTGGAATAACATTACCTTCACTGCTATTTTGAACAGTCTAATATTTTGTAAATTCATATAATAATTTTTTTAATGTTTGTTTTAAAGTTGAATGACCAAGATTTAAAATCATTGCAGAAATAAAAAGCTATTACAAAGATAAAGGGTTAAAACTTATAATTTTGAATACAGTTCAAAATAATTGAGGCTCTCAATTGATGTTTCACTTTTCCTCCAAACTCACCCTAAGTTTGGAAGAGACGGGGGTTAGGGCACCTGATCAAACTGTGCTTACCTGTAGCTGTTGAGTTTTTAACATTCATTTCCTTATCCTGCTCATCAGCATCATCGGGCATTTGATCCTTCACAGCATCCAGAACAGCTAGATCACGCAACAAAGGAAGAAATTTCACAGAAAGCCTTCTCTTTGCTTTCTAAAATATCAGTGTTTATGAGTAGATTTTTAGACCTTCATAGTCTACCTGAAGACGCAGACATACAGGCTTCTACATAATTGACAAAACATTGCTGTGTTGTCGTACTTCTAACTTTATAATGGACACATTTTAGATGACCTTTCAGAATTTTATATAAATCTGAATAATTCCAAATGTAAGATGATTAGGATAGCTTGAGATGAAATAAAAATATTTTCTATGGAGCTTTGAACATTTCCTGTTTTCTGTTGCAGATCATCACATAGATCACCTAGCTCGACCTCCAGTGTCTTTTACATCCTGATCTACATTTGCAAAGAAAAAAATAAGAGAAAAGTGGCTGAGGATCAGCAAGAAGGCCATTGCCCTTATTTCAGCTTCTCGTAACATTTGCCTGTTCACTTTAATACAGTTCTTTACTAATCGCTTCCTCACACTCCTTCCATCCCTAAGCATGATAGTGTTCAAGCTGAACAGCAAAATATTGCTACAACACAGCAATGTTTTGTCAATTATGTAGAAGCCTGTATGTCTGCGTCTTCAGGTAGACTATGAAGGTAAAAAATAACAGCTCTTACTTTCCTTTTGGCCAAGTTCTCAAGATATATTTTTGCCTTACTCGCACTGGGCTCATCTGAGCCGTCTTCGCTCTTCTCCTCTCTGCCGCCCCCTGGTGGCTGCGTTGTCGTACTTCTAACTGTCTGTGGGCTCTCTCGAGTCTTCTCGTTCTCTCCTTCCTCTCTGGTTTCTCCTGGTTTGCTCATTGTGGTTTGAACTGGCAGCGTCAGGATATCTTGGTAGAAAAATACTGAACTTAGATCAACAAATGTTTAATAAGAAAGTCTAACCGCATCAAATCCACGACAAAACCGCGTCGAGAATAAATCCTGGAAACCCGTCAATATCTACATTTTCACATAAAGCCGTTCCTATATTTTTGTTCATTTATCAAGGTTTGCAAATTACAAAACTAAGCTTTCGAAGGCGTAGGTTTAAAATGGCTCAGTAAAACGTTTACATGTTACCATAGCAACTGGTTAGACTTGGCAAAAGGATCACCAGGGCCGGACCTAAGAGGATGTGGGCCCCTGGGCTTGAGCCAATGTGTGTGGGGTGGGCCCTACTTAATCGTCTTTATACAGTTGCATGCACATGTATATATATGTAAATTCACTTCACACCCACCGTGGGTGGTCCTTATCCTCTGAACTCGGGTCCTCTACCAGAGGCCTGGGAGCTTGAGGGTCCTGCAGTATCTTGGCTGTGCCAAGGACTGCTGCACATTTCTGGACTGAGATGTCTGATGTTGTTCCTGGGATCTGTTGTAGCCACTGCTCCAGTTTGGGGGTTACTGCCCGAGGGCCCCGATGACCACAGGCACCACTGTGGTCTTCACCTTCCAGGCCCTCTCCAGTTCTTCCCTGAGGCCCTGGTATTTCTCCAGTTTCTCCTTTTTCCTGATGTTGCAGTCACTTGGTATTGCTACATCTACCACAACGGCTTTCCTCTGTTGTTTATCCACTACGACAATGTCTGGTTGGTTCGCCCTTACCATTCTGTCTGTCTGGATCTGGAAGTCCCACAGGATCTTAGCTCTGGCGTTCTCCACCTTTGGGGGTGTTTCCCACTTTGATCTCGGGGTTTCCAGTCCATATTCTGCACAGATGTTTCTGTACACTATGCCTGCCACTTGGTTATGTTGTTCCATGTACGCTTTCCCTGCCAGTATCTTGCACCCTGCTGTGATGTGCTGGACTGTCTCAGGGGCCTCCTTGCACAACCTACACCTTGGGTCTTGTCTGGTGTGGTAGATCTGGGCCTCTATTGCTCTGGTGTTTAGGGCCTGTTCCTGGGCGGCCAGGATGAGGGTCTCTGTGCTGTCCTTGAGTCCAGCTTTTTCCAGCCATTGGTAGGATTTACTGATATCAGCCACTTGGGTTATTTGCTGGTGGTACATCCCATGTAGGGCTTGTCCTCCATGATGGTATCTCTGGCACCTCAACCTCTGTTCCCTGTTGTCTGAGACATTCACTGAGCACATTGTCTGTTCAGGCTTTGTCCCTGATGTATTTATGGATCTTAGATGTTTCATCCTGGACAGTGGTTCTCACACTCACTAGTCCTCTGCCTCCTTCCTTGCGGCTCGTGTACAGTCTCAGGGTGCTGGATTTGGGATGGAACCCTCCATGCATTGTTACTTGTTTTCGAGTCTTAATATCTGTGGATTTTATCTCCTCCTTGATTACTGTTTTTACATATATATATATATATATATATATATATATATATATATATATATATATATATATACACACACACACACTGCTCAAAAAAAATAAAGGGAACACTCAAACAACACAATATAACTCCAAGTAAATCAAACTTCTGTGAAATCAAACTGTCCACTTAGAAAGCAACACTGATTGACAATCAACATCACCTGCTGTTGTGCAAATGGAATAGACAACAGGTGGAAATTATTTTCATCTTTCGGGGTCCCGGTCTGCAGCCACGGTAACCCGTGGTAAAATCTGGGCTTGAGGATGTGACCAAATGAGCTATGAAAATAGCTCGAGACCTATTTTAGATCAACCCAAAATGCAGCGTTAAACGCACTGAAAGAAAAACCAGCCCAGGATAGACAGGCAGTTAGACTTTATAAATCCCTTTAGGATTTTCCCTCGGGGAAATAACTCAGCACCAATACTTAATTTTTTTTGTAAGCATGTAGTATAATTCATAACCTAACATATGTTATTAATTTCAATTTCTATTTCAATAACTGAAAGTGATGTAAATAGGAAACATAAAAGCATATGAACCAAGAACCAAGGAGGGAGTAGAATCAGTAACTTAACGGCCCTGGAAGGGTGACTGTACTGAGTGCAGCTTCCAAGCCAGTTCTAAGAAAAACCTTTTAGCATAAAAGGTAAAACATATCTGGCGTACAGGTAGTCTGGTTGTCTTCCACAGGGCATTCAGGATGACCTGGACTATGGAGCATCTGCACCAACACAGAAAATGAAAATGATTTTTTAGAAAAGTGAAAAGAAAAACCAGCAGACCAACTCACCTATGTAAATAACATTTATTCAGGTATACAATTTATAATTCTCACTGACCCCACCCGTCCCGGCCCCTCCCGACCTTTTTCACAGGCTTTATGTCAGTAACTTGGCTTCTTGCTGCAGCATTAGGTCCCTGGAGGAGAATAAGAACTTAAAGGACAGACAGCGAAACAAGCGTCGGTTACTTCTTCACACTGTTTGCAGACAAACCATCACAGGCATCGCCAAAGCCACAAGCTGCTTAAAAATGCCACATTTGGTTCATTATTTGCTTTGTCTTGTATTTGCAAAAGGAGGGCATTTACAGTTGCATTGCATACAAATCATAGTTTATTTTAAAAAAAGAGGAAATGACAAATATTTTTAATTGTTCCCTTTAAATTAAATGATGATGGTGTAGCTTCCTGACAGGATGATGGAATGTTGCAAAAGAAAAGAAAGTCCTGCTAAATCAGCTATACATGCATGTGTGTCTGTAACGCAAACATTGTCTTGTGACATTAATGTCTGAGTATCCTACTGTCAATGTATTTTATTTATGCTATTACAAATACACAAAACAAGAAACCAAACTATTTTAGAAACTGTGCAAAACAAGACAAAAACAACAAAACCTTTTAATCAAGTGAAAAATCAACATTAAAGATCTACACAAGGTTTGGTCATGGTCATGTCTGCAAGAGGAGATGAAAAGACAGGGAATAAATAAAGGACAAATATGATGGGAAAATAGTGTCTATGCATTTCAGAGAAATACACTCAAACATTTTCCTGCCAAATTGCTTGGAATATTGTCCATTTAAAGTTTCTGAAACAGGCAATGAAATGTAACAGAATAACTTCCCAGGAAGCTCCGCCCACCCCCAGGTCTTCCCTGCAGCGTTTCCTTCTAGAGCTCGGGTCCAATCTGTGCTCTGAACTAACGGTGCATTAAGTGCTTTCTACAGACGGAGGAGGAGGAGAGAAGCTTATACCACTATGGTGTGTGATGATCAGAAAAGCTTCACTGATTTGGTATTGCACAAATTAACTGGAATTATCATTTTCTATAAGCAAAAATAAATATACTGGAAACTCAACATTTACATTACATGATGTAGTGGGGTTCTGGAAGAGTTTTAGTGTTAGTGGTAGGCTGGGAGAGGGGCAGGGGGGCAGCTTCACTAGTCATCCCACTCCTCATCATCCTCAAAGTCATCCTCTTCGTCTTCATCCTCATCATCATCTGAGAAAACAAACATGGAGGTTTAAAGAGCCAGTCAGCAGCTACGCCCTTGTCTGCTGTCCTGGGAGGAGGGGCTGCTTTCTGCCATATGAAAAAAAACAAAAAAAACACAAACTTGCACAACACCTTGTCGAAACAATAATTAATATTATTATTTCTATTAGGTCGTTCATTTGAACATGTTTTGTTGATTTCTTTTTTTTTGCCTTTGATAGTTATAAACGTTTTGGATCTAAGTGAACATGTTTGATTAGTGACGTCGTGGCCTCCTGACGCCGTTCAGTTTGTCACCTGAAGACGCCACTATCTGAGACCGACTGATCAATTGCAATCCTCTTATTGGGCACATCTGATCGATTAATCACACACAGGTGAATATTTGAAAGTCTGATTTGTCTGAGTGGAAACACAGTTATCCTACACAATTATCGTACCATAACACAATTAAAATCTGAAGTATGAATGTGTAGCCTGTAGGGGAATTATATTTTAGTATTATACCTGTCTACATGTAAAGTGGTGTTAGGGTAATTAGAAATTCCAGTTAATAGGGCAGACAACAGGTCGGGTCTGTAGGGCAGATGGAAAACTATGTGAAACAACCCCGCACACCTCGCCTTTTGAGTCTGTTCTCATGAAGTCATGGCTGGAGGCCAGAGAGCTTTGTGATGCAGAGACTCACCAGAGGAATGGATAGCTTTGCTCCTCTTTTGCATAACCTCCATTAGGGCCCCAACAATCCCTGCAGTTGGAGCCGGAGTTGGGGGGCCCGATTCTGGAAGATCTGATACCTAAAGCACAAAAACATCCATCACACAGCAGGCCTCATCATTTTTCATTCCTTAACAGTCTTTGTTTCATTAAAAAAAAAAGTGTTGTTTTTTTCTCAACAATAAGGAGAAATAGAATTTCTCAAAAGAGACTTTGCCACCTGGTGGATCACCGGTGTAACATCATGGAGGACTAGAACCAAACATCATCTCTCTGATATGCTGGAACTAGACAACAAGGAAATCACCTAACTCCCAAACTGAGCAACCTGCCTGGAGGTCAACAGGCCAGAAACTCAAAGAGCCGACCTAATTCCAGGTCAGTACACACATAGCCAAGCCAACAGCGTTTTTAAGTGGAAGTTGCTGTGGCAGTCCTCTGGGACCATGAAGTTGTTAAGACCTGGTAGCTGCTTATCCTAGTTAACAGAACTTGGATCTGCTGCAGGAACCGGGCCTGCCCCAGGTCCAGCTGAACCCTGGGCAGCAGGGTGTTTACGGAATGCTGTGCTGGTCCTGCAGGAGAGAAGAGTTTGTAGAAGTAGTGCTCACAGTCTTGAGCTGGATCCCCTGTCGGATCTGGTCCAGCAGCGCATCCCGCCCAGTGCTGGAGGCCAGAGCCCGCTGGTTCTGCTCCACCTTCTTCAGCTGGGCCCCCCCCCTGATTTGCTCCAGCAGTGCTGACTTCCCGCCTGGGCTAGGAGAGTCCTGAGCACTGCCGACACCGTCCAGCTCAGGGGGCGGGGGAGGACCTGGAGGTGGTGGTGGAGGGGGTGGAGTAGGTGCAGAGCTGGCCGGGGTTGATTGGGGAAGAACAGGTGGGGGAAGGGGGACAGCTTGAGGGGCGATGGAAGATGCTGGATGGGGGGGAGGGGGAGGAGGCTGCTGATGATGGTTAGGAGGGAGAGGAGGCTGATGGCCCCCCCTAGAGGGGGGAGGAGGAGGAGGGGCACCAAGAGCTCCTGGTCTGGAGGGGGGAGGAGGAGGGGCTGAAACAGGAGCTCTGGATGGAGGAGGTGGAGGAGGGGCTCCTCTGCTCCCTCTGAATGGGGGGGGTGGGGCTGTGCTGTGTGGTGGTGGAGGAGGAGGAGGGCCGCCACTTCGAGAGGGGGGAGGAGGCGGAGCTGCAGAGGGAGTAGAACAACAATTGATCGCTCATTCTGCATCAATACAATAGATATTTCTAATCAATTTTTTATTGTTTATGTCATTACTCTTCTCCATCAGCAAGCGTAATTAAAATAATCTTTAATTTTATGTAGGGATAGCTGAATACATTTATTGGAAGTTTCTAATGCCAAATTGTATTTTCTTGCACATGTAGAAAATGCCAGATTCTGTTCTAACACTAACAGATAAAAGCCAGTCAGTGTAAAAGGGAACAAAAATGTCACCTGTTAGCAGCAACTAACGAGCTCCATGCATGTGATGGATGTTTCCTACATGTCAGATCTAAAGGCCGAGTTCGACCCAAACCCCAGTTTGGGCCAGATCAGGTCAAAATGAAAAGGTTGAGGATTGGTGCAGTCTAAGGCTTCTGTGGCACATTTTTAATATTCTACAACACATACAGTACACAGAAAACTACACCAGAATACAGCATATAAAGATGTGTTCAACTACTTATTTAAGTCTCAATGGAGGAAGAGGTAGCTCACCTGGGGCCTCATGTACAAATCATTGTACGCACAAAATATGTGCGGCGCCATATTTTACACAAAAATCGGCATGTATAAAAATTAACGTGGCATGAAAGTTTGCATAGATATATACAAGCTTTTGACCTGCCGTAAAAATGTGCAGCAGCCATGCGAATCTTTTCTGTGGACAACAAACTACAAAGTGTCAAACTCACCTATTTACACTGAAATCTGACTACATTCAATATTTTGTAGACAAAGAAACATCAAACCCGATTTTTTTCATGTTTTTTATTGTTTCAATGTAAACAACAAAACAATAAATTTATCCTCAGACAATAAACTAACGCACACACAAAATAAGTAAAAATAGAGGATGTGAAAACCTCACTCGAATGTAAATAAGTTTTTGTCTCATAAAGATGTGATGCATTGTTCTGTGCGCCAAAGCATATGAAACACATCTATCTATCATTTACATTCTGACTGAAAAAGAAAAAGTGGGGTTGGATCAGCAGATTAACTCCAGACAGGTTTGGTTATTTTTAAGGTGATAAGGGTGTGCATGCAATCACATGTTTATAAGTAGCTGCGCAAAGGTGAAATGCATAAATGAGGAGTGCTTTGGCTCTGAACATCGGCAATGGAAGGATGTGTTAAGAGATCATGTCGACTGGTCATTCTGGATCTCTGTTAAAGAAGGAGCTGTGCAGTACCGGTACAACTGCAGACAACCTTCAGTCAAGCCAGGGCCACTTTGTGAATGCAGCTTTATGGACAGAAAGCATAGATTTGTAAATGTACAACTTATGCACATGATTTTTTAAACATCCACATTCCCCACTCAAAGGACTCTCTGACACAATGTATGTCTTTAAATCCCGGCTGATCTCTGTTGTTCTAACAGGCATTTGCATAATCTCTCTATTTTTTTTAATTTGAAATTTCTTTCTTTAAAATGTATTATTTTTGTTTTTGTGAGGTAATGTACTGCAACAAGCAAGGACCGTTGCCATGGTTATTGCTTCACGGGCATTTACACTAATTTACATATGTATTTGTGGTTGGCGACAAGGTGGACCGGCAGCTGTGCACTTCTCTGAATTTGTCCGTATGGCAAGTTTTAGTGTGAAAACTGCACACTTTTTTATCCATGAGGCCCCTGGTGAGCAAAGACAGAAGGTTCAGAAGTTAATTAGACTGCAACAAGAAAAGCTGCCAACGCGTTACAGCACTGAGCAGGTCGTGCCACTATAAAACACCAATTCTACTTTGCAGTTTACACACTGATCTGTGTTATCTTTTCTATTTACTTTAAAGTGAAAACACACTTTTTTGTCTTTTCCTTGGCGGCACTTCTTTTTATTAGCAGTCTCCCTCCATAGCTGCTAATAGCACTTAACACTCATCAGCAGCTCATTAATGGAGGTGAGAATTAATCATCCAACCAGAACACAGCATGCTAATTAATAAAACATAATTTATTAATTATGTTTTATTGATTAAGCAGCCCTATCCGTGAAAAACCTTATGGCCACAACCCTCCACAGGGTCTGATCAGAGTTCTGACTACACCACTATGAAACAAAATTAGCTTCAGAAAGATTTCTACTCTTTCACCACAAATCACATGTGGTCATCTGTGCTTTTCGATGAACAGGCACTGCTTACATGAACTGAATGATGATTGACATTAACACACAGATGTACGAGCAGAACCAGAACCATGGGAGGAGGTGTGTGTCTGCTCTCACCCTGCCTCCTGAGCTCATTCTTGACAGCCTCCACCCCCCCTTTCTTCTCGATGAAATCGTAGATGACCTTGGATGTCTCTCTGTCCTTGAGCTGAGCCTCGGAGATCCCACACATGTCAAACAGGTTCTTCAGCTCTGGGTCCAGGTTGTTTAGCTGCTCAAACAACAAAATTTTGTTCAACTCTGGACATTCAAGGTAACAAACTATGCTGACTGATAGAGATGGAAATCTTTCAGTGGTCCTTTTCACAGAGCTGTGCACATATAGCTGGTGGAATCCATGTCAACAGTGAGCTTTATCAATGCTTTAGGAGATTTTTCACTCTTTGTTGTTTGGCCAGACTTCTCTGAACTGACAGAGGAACCAAGTTTGTGGGTGAATGCAGAGAACTGAACATCAACTTCAAAGAGTCAGTGGATGAATTCTATCTACAAAGCAAAAGATAAACATGAATTTTTAACCCACCACATGTCACACATGGTTGGTCCATGGGAAAGACCTATGGATGTAGCCAGACGCATTCTGGATGCTATGTTACTCCAAACAGGACACACTCATCTTTCACACTAGGTTTTGAGCACTTTCATGGCTGAAGTCATGGGGATTATGAATGGCATACCTCTGGTGCCTGTGTCTAATGATTCTCACTCCAGCCATGCTGCTTACGCAACCAGAACACAGCGTGCTAATTAATAAAACATAATTTATTAATTATGTTTTATTAATCAAGCAGCCCTACCCGTGAAAAACTTTATGGCCACAACCCTCCACAGGGTCTGATCAGAGTTCTGACTACACCACTATGAATTCACCATCTCCGGTGAATTCAAGATGGGGTGTTCTCCAAGGCTAAACAATTGGAACATGTCCAGTTCCAATTGTTTCTCAGAAAGAAAAAAACAAAGATTGGAGATGTTTTGCTTAAAGACAGTCAAGCCCACAGGAATGACTGGCCAATTGGAATTACTGTGAAAACCTTACCAAGCAGCGACACAACTTTAAAAGTGAAGACAACAAAAGGGGGACATGCCAAGATTTTCCCCAGAATTGTCTCAGAAATTATTGTTCTGCTTTCTGGAGGCATTTGAAGATGGACAGAAACAGTTTTCCATAATTATAGTGACATAATATTTTGACAAGCGGGGATTGTGCTGACTCCATTTTTATGTTTTCTTATGCTAAATCGTAAGTGGACTGCAGAGCCTTACTGACACCTAGTAAGCATTGTTCATGCATTTAATTTGGTCAATCAAGCAGAACCGGTCTGGCTGTACACTTGGTGTCACTGGCTGTCCTTGAGACATGTTTGTCCCTTGGACACTATTTGTCTTTTTACAAAACAAGAAAAGATAATGTAAGGGGAAGAGTTGCAAAATAAAACAAGAAAAACAATCAAGGACTAGATTATCTTCAACTCAGGTATCACCTAGCCATCTGGCTTTGTATAAGCAACACTTGGTGAGGGTAGCATAGCTGCAGTGTGCCACAGCAATGGGAAAATAAACTGATACACTGGTGTAAAATAACTAAGCAATTTGTAGCTGCTTTTTCTTGCTTTACGTGTTAGCTTTACTTTACACTCAGCCTCGTCACCATCATAACTGATACAACATTTCCGCTAACCCACAGAGCAGAGAGTCACATATTGATCAGAATGTCCTACACTGTAATTAGCTTCCTGCTTTTGGAGAGGTCTCCGATCCACTTGCAGTCACACTGCATTCAAACCGTGTCACAGTTCACTTCAACTGAACTCTGAAGTGAACTCTGTGAATCTAGAGGCCTAGGTTTTTAGGAGGATCCGGGTTGGCATTTTAGTATGCATTAGAGTTCAATTGTGCTTTCACACCTCCCCAAACAAACCGGATTTACTAGACAAACACGCTAAAGTTTAATTAAAGTCGACTAACAAAGCTGGTGTGAATGCACCCTAAAGATCACCTGCTGATTCCAATTTTGGCTAATGCATATGTTTTTTTTGTGAAAAGTTGTAAAGATGACTGTAGTTGACTGCAGACAGACGTGACCTGTTGGGTGTGTCTGTCAGTTAGCCCTCGTGGCAGAGCTAAAGGCTACAGAAGCTGATTTTCAAATCTTTGCATAAGATAAGATCAATGGATAGATCAACTTCATGTATAATCATAATGGGAGCTGGCATCCCATGATGGACGCCAGTTGCAGGCTTTTCAATATAAATTAGGCTGGATACTGGACACATTTACGCTAATATAAAACATCCCAAGAAGATATTGATGATAGATGATTATTTTCCTCCCTCCACTATTTTTTTCCAGGATCATGTCGTCCAGCTGAGAATTTGCATTTCAGCCACTTACATCTACATCAGGTGTGATTACTAAAGGCAGGCAGAGTTTATCCAGCATGACTGGCTTAATCCAGGATTTTATGATCAAATGTTGCATCCAGGCAACTCTACACTCAGCATTGTTCATGCATGCTCTCTCAGTAACTCAGTCACTTGTAACTGTTGGCAGCAGCAGGTGATCAGTAAGTTCAATCCTAGCATCTAAACACAGATCTGTGCTCTCTACGCTGGAGAAACAGACTCAGCCATATTTGGCTTCTTCCTGTCAGAGCAGACAGAGGACTAGCTGAAGGCGAGAATCGATGAGGTCAGCAGGCCTGCTGCTGCTGTCTGGAACATCCCCAGTGTGCAGAAGAAGGCACTTGTCAGATAGGTCGCTATTGTGCTGCTGTGGGAAGTGTGGTACTCACATCAAAGCCTGTATTTGGATCCCAGCCCACATGGCCAATGTGCCTGAGAAAGACGGAAAAGCAATGTGGTGAGATCGCAGATGTGTTCACATGCAAATTCACACCAGCTGCTTAGCATGCACAACATAGAGATCCCAATCTAACTGCTGGCAGATTGGGTGTCTGAAGGCTGCTCTGTGGAGACAGACACAACAGGAACCAACTTGTTCTGCCCCATCAGGACCACAACTGCACTGGAGCAATCACACATCAGATCATTTATCTGGCATAACAGCAACAAGTCACTCAACAACATCCAGAAGATGTCAAGAAGTAGTGTTTGGTGTACTTCTGGGACTTCAGCAAAACAATTATTTTTCTATTTTCT